>NW_019396204.1:383967-400650 GCF_000591075.1 Eurytemora carolleeae
GGGGGGGGGGGGGTTCAACATCAACAAGGTTTTCCCCTATTAGTAATATTTTCTTTTTACCTTTTATCGAACTCGAATACCCGTCCCTGCAATAGTAAACTTAAATAACAAGCTTAAAAAATACAACTGTGTTCAATGTTCATAATTATGCAAATAAGTCTAATTTATGTTTACTTCGTCCTTTTTTAGTACTGTCACAATGCAAACACACCTTGTACAGGCCATTGAGGTGACATACAAAAATCCATAAGATTTAATTTATAGTAAAATATAATGTCTATACCTAACCTTCTTCTCTTCTTCAATTTTCTTCTTCTCCTTCTTCCCTTTCTCCTTCTCTCTCTCTTTCTTCTTCTCTATCTCTTTCTTCTCCGTCTCCTTTTCCATCCAAACCTTGAGTCCGTCTAGCTTCACCTTATAAAAAAAACGGAAATTAATGATATTTTTGTACAGGGTGTCTAACATCATATTAGACCGTCTATGGGTCAAAATTACGATTTTAGGAACTAATCAGAATATTTAATGAGAATGAATCATTTTAAAAAATAAAATAAGGCTTATATAAGATTTTTCTTGCGGAAAATGTTAAGTTTTTCGAGCCCACCCCGCTTCCTAATGATGACAAACTAAACAAATTATCGATAAACTTAAAACCCAATTTAGTAATAAAATAAATGTAGTATAACATATTTACAAAAGCACGTCTGAAACAAAATCTCTTTGGATTAATTCACTTAAAATGTTGCCCTTAAAGATACTGTCGACGCGATTGCAGGTGAATCGTCATTTAAATCATGTAAAATGTGCATAAAATGTCCAACTATAGGTTCTATAGAAAAACAACTTGCAGATTTATACAGTAGAGAAAAAGGGCCAGTTGTCAGGATCCAATACTTTTCTAGATAGAACAAGAAGAGTTCTTCTTTAGGGTTGTTCAGATAAAAGTTAAAAGGGTAATGTTATGATTCGGGTTTAACAAGTTTTTTTAAACAATTTGTTATTTTGAATTTTTAATCTTAAAAAGTATAGTAATTAGTACGTATGGAGGACCCCTAGAAATTACGACTGTTTTTTATGAAAAAACCTGACCTGAACCTGAACAATATTGAGGATGCTCCAACAATCTATGATGATCATACTGAGCCTTGGAGGCGAAGTATTCTGAACATAACCTGCATCTTGTCAGATCCACATACTCTAGGTTCTCGTAACCTGTCTCTTTTACTGCATTGTACTCTTTTAACTTATCAGTACTGAAATACAGAACTACGTGAATTATAATCAACAAAACATCTGCAGATTGATTTAAGGCTAAGAAGAAAGCATGGGTAAAATTAATCAGTTATTGAGTTGATGCTTTTCGTTTCAAATCATTGAATGTGGCGCTTAACTTACGTTGCAGCAACTTACCTTTTGTTCTGATGATTTGGCGCTGGCGTTAATTTTTCCTTCGGTGTCTTGGAACCTTGGCCAGATACTTTTCTCTCCGTCCTTGGACACGGAGAACCTTGAGAACCCATCCCGGAAAAAGAAGGCTTCACGGGGATCTTAGTGAGTTTGGAGCACTTCATGGTTTGATTATACTCTTCATCGCTAGTTTTTTCTCCGAAGAAATCAGGACATTTTCTTTTCCGTGTTCCTTCATCGAACAATAAATAAAAATCTTCTTGAACATCAGTGTCTTCTATCTCAGTCTTCTTAGCAGACTTCTCCTCTTCCAGATCAATCGGTTCAGACGCAACTAAAAAAATTCCTACTAAGATTCTACCAATTCGCAAGAATTTTTCTTTTAGAAAAAAGACCATTTTTTTGGAAAGTTAGAAAAAGCTTAAGTTAACAAATACTAAATTAAAAACTTGGATTGTAATAAAACTGTTCGAAACCTGAAATCGTAGGTTTGGAATCAAGATTTTCAGGGATAACTTCAGGACTAATCAAAGTTTCATCACGAATACCAACTATAACAGTTCCCGAGATCGGTACATGTTGAGACACATCTTTAACTGTTTCTTTAGCTTTGAGCAGATCAATGTTGGTTTTTACTTGATTTTTATCTTCTAGGTTTTGGTTTACCATTTGTGTGACAGGAATAATATTCGAGTCCGGAGTTTTGTTTAGGTTTGCAGATTTTATCCAAGTGATAATAATGTTGTCTTTATCACAGGAAGCGTTTAAGTTTTTTGAAGGTTTCGGAGACAGACTTAGACTTAGACGTGGTTTTATTTTAGGAACTTCATCAATCACAGGTGGAACTAAAAATCAAAAAAAATAATTCAGACAGCAAATTATATTAATAAAAATAGAATCTTGCAGTTGTACAAAATTCATTTTTAAATCATATTTTTTAAAGGATTGGTTATTTTCAAAAATTTTAGGGAAAAAATGAAAAAAAATTCGACATCAACTGCGAAGCTTTTTACTCTTTTTATACATAAATTCATTCAGATCCCCCTTAAAAATCATTTATTTAAAAAAAAAATTAAAACAAATTATACTGGGAGTAAAGGTTTTCAAGAAAATTGCATTTTCTGTAAAAAATATTCTTTTTTCTATATTAATACAGACCCCGACTAGATTTATATTGGAAAAAATAGAAAATATTTTCCAGTGGGTGGCAGCTTTAAGTTACATAAAAGTTTTTCTTGACAATTTAGTTTTAAAATTGGTAAAAAGGAATTACTCCATAACTTTGAAAGTAAGGTTTCTACTGGATATTAAAGCAAAATACTTTTTAAATATATTATCTTGAATAAATCTGAGCTTCAATTCATACTTACAATATAAAAAAAAAACCCACAACGAATGAGATCTTAAAGACGACTTTACAGAATTTTTGAGTTTTTTTTACTTTAATTCGTGGATTCCTGCAGCTGCAACTTGTTAATATTTTTGACAAATTTTTAGTACACCATTCGAAGACTAAATTTCAAGCAGAATTCTGAAATAAACACTAAGGTTGTTATATTTACGGAGTTTTAGGTCGTCATTAAAGACTCATCCTTTGTGGATAACCCTGTATGGTAACATTATTGGTAAATTATTTTAATAAGGAAAAAAATTATCCAAGATTAGGAACTAATCAGAATATTTAATGAGAATGAATCATTTTAAAAAATAAAATAAGGCTTATATAAGATTTTTCTTGCGGAAAATGTTAAGTTTTTCGAGTATTGTGGGTTCATTTTGGCGTTAAAGCTTGGAGATAATCTAATATGATATGGGACTATCTCTGTACGACTTTATTATTTATTAATAAATTATTTAAAAGAAATAAGAAAAGACTGTTTTTTTCAGTTTATATGACTTACTATCGTTTGTATACTTATTTCTATCGTGCATTTTAAAGGGGTTTATATTTCCAAGAATAACGTCTCCTAGCCCCGGTGGCGTGTAAGGGCCGGAGTGGGGAGATAATTTTCGGGAAATAAATTTTCCTTTTACTTTTTTTACTTTCCTACATTCTGCTTTCTTAAAAATCTTTCATTTTCCACACAAAACTTTCAACCGTAATGAATGGGCGAAAATCTTTTATAAGAGTGCAAATGGATTAGTTCATTCTTGTGTTTACTTTCATCAAGTAAAACATTAAGAGGCGGCTTAAGCAGGGGGGAAAGGGGGGGGCGTCCCCTCCCTTCGAAGAATTAGGGCGGAAAAATAAGAGCAGGCACCATATAACTCTTTAATTTTTATTTTTCAAGAAAAGATTTACAACAAAATTTTGCCTCCAGCCCCGTACTTTATCACTCAAAATCAAGAATTAAAATTTGGAAACACATCCCCCCCCCCCCCACCTCCAGCGGGGGGGTGGTTTATTATTTTGTATTAGAAAACAATATAAGAGTATAACTACCTTCTCTTCAATTGTCTTGCATAAGTCGAGCATAAACCTTCGATGGGAGTCACATTGTTTAATAAGTTCCGAGTTCTCTTGTTGTACTCGGACCAACTTCTCCTTAATCCTCTTATTCTCAACCTGGAGCTGAATAACCTGGTTCTCCTCTGACACCATGATACCAGGAACCAACCTTGCTCTGGAAATATAAATAAAATGAGAATGGGATTTATCTGATTTTTCTAGTTTTCCATTCCTTGAACTTGGCAACCCTATTGGTGTAACAAGCTCTAATTATTTCAAATTCTTTAGTACTTTGAAATATCAGGTGACGTAATAATGAGGGGGGGGGGGGGGGGTGGCGTGGGCCGCTCTTGCCTTTATCCTCAGCGCTCAGCCCCTCTTTCCTCACACCACTTTTTTAATCCATACAAAGTGGCCCCAAGGGAAAGCTAGACAAAAGTAATCCCCCCCCCCACGCCTCATTGTTATAAAATAAAAAATTGAAATGATCTTTCACATTCTTGAAAGAAGCAGGATAACTTTAGTTTATTAATATGACTTGAACCTTGGGCATACTCTACAGTCTACAGTCTACCGTTCTGCACAGTGGTAGGCGGTTTTGGCAAATACTATGAAAAAGACTTTAGTTTTAAATTTTGATTTGTATCAAGCTGTTTAAAAGCATAGATACGTAGAGGAGTTACTCGCATGCCGTGAATTGAATTACAAGACAGAGAGGAAACCTGTTCTATCCGCGGCGCTCGGCCCCCTAGCCTGTACTAGCCGATCAGCGCTAGTCCCAGAAAGCGTATTTAGCGCTCCTAACCTTAAAATATATACTAGTCTTTATATATACTTTTTCTTTCTTGTAATTCATCGCGGCAAGCGCGCGTAACTCCTTTAGACAACTGCACACACTCTAACATGGAAGTCAAACCTGTCAAATCAAAAAGCTTCTCTTTGAATACTTTTAAACTTGTAATTTTAGGTTTAGAACTTTAATAAAAAGTCGTCTTCGTTGTATTGATATAATCGCCTACCACTGGATATTATAACTGTAAACTCGATAGCTCATTTATGGGCTTTAACTCGACTCACACATCCAGGGTCTGTCCTAGTATAAATCTCAGCCAAAGTAAAACATGTGCAAAATTTTGACGCAGATGTCACAAGTTTAAAGTTTATATCTCAAATAGAACCGAAGAGACAGGGTATTATACTATAATCAACCACTGAAACACTATGTAACCGTTTTATTTTTTAACTTTCACGGACAGTAATTAATTGATTGATTGATTGATACTCGTTTATCTCTTTAGACCTTATTACTGGTATCTTATATCAAGGACAGTAATTGTATTACCAACTTTAAGTTACGTTCAAGCAGACAAGTTCTTTCCACTTAAACTGTTTGTTGCTAACAGCTGAGTTGAACTATAATATACAATCCATTTGAATGCGTTGCGTATCCTCCAATAGGATTGCAGAGTAGACTAAATTCGGACCAATGAGAGTCCCGTAGATTTGCGTACAGAACTCACCGAACTCTCCTAATTGTATTATAACCTTCTACCTTTCTAAAGAATAAAGAGTCTAGACTATCTGCAGACATAATACACAACTTGCAAAATTTTTAAATTAAACAAATTAAAAACTCTGATATCCATGGGCCGGGTAAGCCGGGCGTATGGGAGGGGGGGAGGGGGAAATGATTCATGTGTATACGCGTCCTACACTTTTTCAATATTAATTAAATTATATATATAACATTAACGAAACTTGTCAATAAAGTCTATAAATTCTCTATTTTTCTTTGAAGAAAAAAGATCAGTTAAAAAAGTTCGATATAAATGGGTAAAAACAAATTTCTTGCTTTCATTTTCCTTTCTTCTTCATTTCATTCCACTTTTTTCTTTTAATTTTTTCAATTCATCGATTCTTTTGTCTCATGCAGATAATGTGCCTCTTTTTGAGAAACAGGGGGGAGAGGGGCAAATTATTGAGAATACTGGGTTTATTTCCTTTTAACCCATTTTCTTCTTTCTTTTCTTTTTAATTCCAGCATAACCATTAACCCAACCCAAGGGCGTATACAACCCCCCCCTAGATTTATTTCTGTATACGCCCTTGCCAACCTCTTTTTTGCCCTGTCACTCTTATATATTTTAACACAATATATATCTTGTGTATTGCCTTTCAAGAAATAGTAATTGAAATAATTTGAAAGTATTTTTGAAAAAAAAATATTTTTGATTACAATTGGCAGAGGTGCAACTATAGGGAGGGGGCGGCCGGGCGCGCTCCCCCCCTAGCACCATGTCGAGTTAGGCCGTGTGGGCGCGCCCCCCCCCCCTTTCTGCAGAATGAAAAGAAAGATTTGCGAAAATCATTATCACAGGAGTAAGGCTGTCTCGGCTGTCTTATCAGTTATCAACCAATCAAATAGACTTATCAGTTATCAACCAATCAAATAGACTTATTAGTTATCAACCAATCAAATAGACTTATCAGTTATCAACCAATCAAATAGACTTATTTTAAACATATTTAAGGAATACTTTTAGAATCCGGAGATGACGTATTTTATATTCAAAGTTTTTCTTTTTAAATTAAGATTCACTCTCTAACAACCAATCAGTGAATCAACGTTTACTTTAATTTAGTATTATGACACTTATTTATATTTCCACAATACAAAACAACTGTGTTCTTTTTTAAGAAAACAAAATGCTAAATGTCGTCTTCCGGCATTGTTATTGTCAGTGGTCTTCTAAAAAGTTATAACTATTTTAACAATTGTCGTCTTCCGAAATTTTAACAAAATTTTAGCTATTCATTCGGGCTTTAAATTTGCTTAAAAGTAAACACTTTATTCCATTTTGTTATAACTTTTTCTGATGGAGATATGCATTTTATTTAATCTTAAAATGTCAGTATATGAATTACTTAATATTTTTTTACTTTATATGATGTACTAGATGAAGATGAAGAATAGAATCGGATAAATCTTTAGAACTACACCCAGGTATATGTTCTAAATATTCGGTCCCATATATTCAGTTCTCTATAGGTTTAGTATCTGTTTTTCTGGTTTATTTAAGTTATGTTCTTAATTGCAGAAAACCAAGACTTCATTAGTTTTTGCCAATTATTTTTTTTTAAACTCAAGGCAAAAATTATCAGAATTTTGCCTATTACTTCTTAAGAACCATGAGCTAACAACAAGTTATAGCGTTAAAATGTACATGCAAAGGGCTACGGAAAAGAACAAGTATGTTAGAGTGGTAAAATCAAATCTCAAGGCGGTGCGACACTTCAAACTAGAAACTGTCTCAAAAATAATTGAGATTTTGAATTATCATTCATGTATTCATCATCTTGCATTTAAAGCAAATATATTATCATTCATTTATCAAACATATAGATGGAACATTAAAGTTTATATATATATACATGACATATACACAGTCAAAATGTATTTTACAATAATTACAATTATGTACTTTTTGAGAAAAAGATCAATGTTAATCAATTTTTTCTTCAGTTTTTTAGATCCTTTTCTAAGATCTTATTTCTTCAGCTTATCCAAATTTCTTTCTTGAACATAACGTTATTAGTCCAAAGGAATTGAGTCTTTGCCACAAACTCAAATTTTCTAATCCTATATCTCTACAACCAGATAATGTAATCCTTTGATATTTCAAACTTAGATTATTTGATCCATCAGAATTCATAGTTTGAAATAACTGAGCTGCAAAGTTAAACTTAACTTTCATTTCCAGGTCACTTGTTGAAAACCACAACCCTATTCTCAATATTCCTTGACGATCTCTACAAAGTGAAGATTTGATGTAACAAAGAAATTTTTTTGGATACTTAATTTACAAAAACAGAAAATTGAAAACTACTTATAAAAAATCTAAAAAGATAAAAAATAAACAAATAAATAATATTGTTAAAAAAAAATTCGAAATATAAGGAAGTCGATTGTACCGACTCAAATGCCTCTGTTAATTCTCTAGATGTGTGTGTACACAGGATCCATTTCCGCAATGAAGCAAGCACACCACACATGTCAAATCCCCGTTCATCCCAGCTCCCGGTATTCAGTCAGTCAGCTATAAACACTCAAGACATTCACAACTCCATCTCAACCCTGGCTCCTTCATGATGATGATGCAGATACTCAGCGCAACGCACCTGTTGATCTGCCTTACAAACATGAAGCTCTACATCACCCCCCATGACTCCTTCAGGCTGATGATGCAGATCCTGAACTAACAGCAGGCGTGCTTATACCTCTGATCTCCCTATTAACTTCTTGAGAAGCTTACTTAGGAAACTTGTGCACGGCTCTGACCGAAGTTTCCGCTATCTCGAGTTGCATTGCCTTAGTTCCATTGATAAGCCCTGTCGTCCCAGTTCCCAGATCTGCTCCACCAACTTGAAGCTCTACAACACTTCCATGAAGCGCCATCAAATATCCATCATTAATTCCTTTGTTAATTTCTAAATCAACCAATTTTAACTCCGCTTTAAATGCAAATATTTCAAAACTTTCTTTTTATTAAATAAATGTTATAAATATCCATTTAGATCTCTTTTATTTTATTATAGTGACTTTTAAAGTCAACAAATATGGATTAAATTGTGAGATAAATTGAGATTTAGAGGCAGTCTAAGTTAAGATAATTATAACAGGGGATATTTTAAGATTTTGAGTCTTTGCCAAACACATTCAGTTTTAGTAAAACCTACATCTTTGCAACCTTATGATGTAAACCTTTGATATTTCAAACTTACATTATTTGATCTAACAGAATTCAAAGTTTGAAATATTAAAGGTCCACGACATTGGGTTGCAACGATATTGAATTTAGAAAATCAGAGTTTGTGGCAAAAACTCAATTCCTTTGTAAAATTAATACTCAAACCATAAACTGGAATTACTGTAATGTTTCAAAGATAATGGATGTTATCCAATTTTGAGATTAATATTATAAGGAAGGAATATAAACAATCTATCTGTAAATCTATATATAAATTTGGCGTGTCTGGGTGTTTGTTTGTTTGTATCAAATAAACGTCAAAACGGCTGAACCGATCGGTCCCAAATTTTTGTTGGGACATCACGTGACCACAGGGAAGGTTTATGAATGATCAAAATTTCAAATATGTGTCTCCATCAAAATTCGATCTTCATTAAATTTTTGAAAATTTTGAAAATCCACTAAATTTTTTGTGAAAATCCGCGAAGCGCCCTCTAAGGCTAGTATCTTATAAACCTAAACCTCAGAATCAAATTTGAAATTTATACAATGTATCCAAATTAATTATAATTCTTCAAGAATAATTGAGGTTATTCATAAATAATAAATTAAAACAACAAAAGTAAATAGGAAAGTTTTATTTTCTTAAATACAGATATTTTTATGTAAGAGGTAATCTTGTCTGGTTACGTTACCCTGTATAGAAACAAGATTAGAGCAGGTTTTATTTCAACTTTAAACAGCTGATCTTGAAATTCTAATGTTCTCAGGTAACCTGTAGTTGCTCTGCTTTTTCCCCAGAGCTTGTGCAGTAATGTCTCCAGGTGTAGTAAACCACTCAACTTCTAAATGGACAGTTTGTTTCTTTGAGGTTTTGTAATTTAAAGAGAATTCAGAAATATTTTGTCAAGATTTCTACCTTTTAATATTTAGCTGGGTGAAGAGTTGAGCTAGGACGTCTTATTAAGGTTTAAGACCCGCTCTCTCCTTCCATCAGCTAGGAGGTTTTCTTAGCTTGAAAACCCGCTCTTTTATCCAGGTATTCTCTGAGCTGGGAGGTTTATTAGCTTAAACCCGCTCAGTTCTCTTTGTATTCAGTAATCCTCAGACTCCTGAACGATTTATAATTAATCTAAATTTTATTCTTTGCAATGTGTTTTTAATTGTACCTTTGATGTTCAGTTGAACTTCTGATATCCTTGAAGGTTTCAAGAGATTCTAGTTTTAGAAGATTTACCAGGTTCCTTTAGCTTGAGTTCTATCCACACAGTCTAGATAGAGATTTAGTTCTATTTCAATTTATTGTTGAAGGTTTATTTTGTAGTTATACCTTTAGATGAAGTTTTCTTATTCAGATTTGACAGGCTGAATTAGAAGTTTGTGTTGATCCTTAAGATTTTTGTAGAAATCCACACATTCTAAATTGAGATTTTGATTTTGTATCTTTTCATTTTTTGAGGTTTCCTAACTAAAGAAGTCTTAGGTTTTACATAATCTTGTTTTCTTGTATTCTAGTATTCTTGTATTCTTGTATTCTTGTATTCTTGTATTCTTGTATTCTTGGAATTTTGTATTCTTGTAATTTTGTAGTCTTGTATTCTTGTATTCTTATATTCTTGTATTCTTGTATTCTTGTGGTCTTGAAATCTTGTTTTTCTTGTTTTCTTGTAATTTTCTATTCTTGATTTCTTGTATTCTTGTACTCTTGTATTCATGTATTCTTGTATTCTTATATTCTTGTATTCTTGTATTCTTGTATTCTTGTATTCTTGTGGTCTTACACAGTTTGGATAATAAGTGACACAATATTTAGATCAAGGATTAAAAGTAATCAACAAAAGTTTTCTTTTTGTCTGTATTTTCAATATATAATTAATGCGGTATATTATTTAATTCAATCCAATTAATTTTACCTTGGTTAATTTATGTTCTCCATAAATCCATTAACCATAAGTCCATTAATCCATACTGCTACCAGACATTCCACCTGGTTTAGAATTATTTTATTCAATGTAGTGTTACCTTGATTAATTTATGTTCTCCATATATCCATTAACTATAAGTCCATTAATCCATACTGCTACCAGTCATTCCACCTGGTTAGAATAGAATTATTTTATTCAATGTATTGTACCTCGATTAATGTATGTTCTCCATAAATCCATTAACAATGATGTCCAATAATCCATTCTGCTACAGGTCATTTCCTCTGTAACAAATATTACTTAGGGTTATTTATATTAAATATATTTTATCAGATATATCTCTCCCTTCTTACTTCACACACTCGATAAATAATCTGTAATGTTTTTGTATTTTTATTTTTCTCCAAACAGAATTTATAAATTGTTTATTCATGTATAATGTTTAAGTTTGCATGAGGGCAATGTATTGTGCACCAGCTCAGCAAGTTTTATGAAAATATTTATGTTTAATGTTTAGGTTTGCATGAGGGCAATGTATTGTGCACCAGCTCAGCAAGTTTTTCAGACTTCGCAAATATTATTTGCCATATATGTCAAGATTATGATGTCATTTTTATATAATTTTATAAAAATTTCCACATTGAATTTGCACTAATCCGGTTCAGGCTAGACGGATTTGCAAAATAATTTGCACAGGCCCATATGTGTTTAGATTATGATATCATCTCAGATTTAAATTTTTCTCAATTTGTATTTATTTAGATCATTAAATGTATTTTACAGGGTGACCCAGACACTGGGTGTCCTAATATGATTTTATTGATTTCTGGATTTAGCCAAATAAAGCTGTTTTCTATTAATTTGCTTTTATTCCAATAATTCTTAGAAAGGTCCTCAACTGTTTTTGAAGAATTTTAACTATATTTTGATACTATAAGATTAAATTTCGTAAGAATTTAGGTTTTAAAGTTTAAATTTTAACTTTTTAAATATCTCAGTGTAAAAATAATTAATCCACTGTTTATTTAAATTACGTATCCAGATATAAGTACTCAGTATATATTTTGAAAAATAGTTTTTTCTATCTCAAAATTTCACTTTGCATAGTCTTTTCAGAGGATGAAAATATAGTTTTAGGAAATGACTCAAAAATCAAAATTACGTAAAATGTTTCAACATGAATAATAGATTCTATGTGATCTCAATTCCTAGTTTTCAGGGAATAAAAATATTATAAATGTGTCATCAGAATTCAAATGAAATAAACTTCATGGAGTATCTTAGATTTTCATATGGTCCTTAGTATCTTATTTCAAAAAATGGATCAACCAAAATTTATTCTAATTTTTTTTTTAAATGGAATATTGAAAGGTGGTTCTTGGTTTTCAATCAGTGTCCAGAAAAACATGAAAGTATTGCTTGACTTTGTAGTAAATTTTATATCAAAGTTTGCAAGTTTGAATATTATGCTAAATATAGTAATATTATTTATTAAGCTTGGAGATAAAATTTTGTTGCAGATTTCAGATTTTAATTCAGGTCTCAGAAAAATTAAGAATTCTTGTAAAGGAATTGAGTCTTTGGAACAAAATCAAATATTTAAAACACAATATCTTTAGAATTCGATGTTGTAAACCTTTGATATTTAAAACTCAGATTACTTGATCTAACAGAATTCATAGTTTGAAATATCTAAGGTATGAAACATTTGGTTCCAAAGATATAGTGATTAGAAAATCAGAGTTTGTGGCAAAGACTCAATTCCTTTTCCTTTTATATTTTCAAATTCTTATAAAGAATCAGTCAATATGCAAAATCAGATTTTTTTTTAAATTATCAGTCTGATTTATCAATGATAATAAATAAATTTAATCTTCAAGATTGAAAATTTTCTCTTTTAAAATAATGGTGTTAACCATTAATTTCAAAACCTCTATAAAATGTCGTCTTATCTATTTTTAGCTAATGAAAATCTTTAAATCAAATATATTGTATAAAGATTGGGAAATTATCAGCCAAAATTCAATTAAAGGACAATTTTAAAAAATTCCGTAGAGATAAAAATTATTGGAGTGGTAAAGAATTTAGACTTTGTTATCAAACCGGATTCTTTTTCTCGCTGATATTTTCAAAATTGATAATATCAAAATTTCAATTAAAATTGAGAGGTTTGCCTTTTTCAATTTTATTTTCTCAAATAAAAAAATTCAAAGAATTTAAATTTTGTTTTCAATCCAGATTTTCTTGTTATTTCTGATATATTTTCAAAATTTTCAAGTTGGCCTTATAGATATTTAGCTTTTTCCAAAGTAATAAGAAATATTCAAAGAATGTAGACTTTGTTCTCAATCCAGGTATCTAGTTATCAAATATTTTAGACTCCAAAACCAAATTAATAAAAATTACGATTTAGATCGGCATCTGACTTTCCGAATATTTCAAGGAAAGAAAAAAATGTAAAATGTTAATTTAAATTTTAGGATTTTACAAAGAAATGATTCCAGTATACAGGCGTTTTCTAATTAAAGGTCAAATGAATTTTATCAAAAAGCTTGTATTTTCTTGAACCAATAGAAAAAGATTCAAAGTGAGTCTGGAGTTTTTTCTGTAAGTTAGATTTTTGATCATAAATATCAGAATATCTGGGTTAAAAAAACTTGTATCCCTTACGCTCAAAACAAAATTAAATAATTTCAGATTTTCCTCAAAAATAGGTTTTTAAGTGTCAAAATATCTAGATTCAAAAGCTTTATCTCTTTTTGACTATAGAAAATATGCAAAACTTAATTTTTCAAATATCAGATTTTCTGTAGAAAATAAGTTTTCAGTTAAAATACAGAATATCCGGATTCAAAAGCGTGTATCGTTTTTGATCAATACGGAAAAGATGTAAAAATGAGACTGTAAACTTCAGATTTTTTGCAAATAAAATAGACTTTGAATTTAAATAGAAGAATATTTGTTTTCAAAAGCCTGTATTTTTAATGACCTTCGTTTAATGCCTTTTTCTCTCAAGACTTATTGTATGGGCTTAATTCTCAAAATTTTGTATTAAAATAACAGTATATCTAAATTCAAAGTTTGTATTCTTTTTCAGCTAACAATCCTAGTTTCTCTATATAAATCTTAAGACACAATCTAAAATTTTATCTGTATTTTCTCAAAAACCGCTTTTCAACTTGAACTTGAAATTTTAGATTTTTTACAGAAAATCAGCTTTTAAGTAATTCAGACAGCCTTTTGTTTTAAAGTAGATATCGGTCTAGGATATATCATATAGAATTAGGCAACCTTCCCGAGCAAAAGTATCAAATTTGTGCAGTTTAAGTAATAAAAGTTTGAAATTTCCAGTTGCTCAAAATTATGCTAGATATTTATGTTTTAAAGACGGATTTAATTGGGTGCATTTCATGCGGAGCTAATAGGTTTGCATTTGTTAATGCGGAGTTATAAAATAGGTGTTAGTCAATTAAACTTTATCGTTGTTCATAATATATGTGTTCCGGTTTCTGGAGTATAGTATCTCAGTTTCAGGAACCCTCTGTTGGTTCTACTTCTGGAACATTGGAACAAGTTGGCTATTTGTCTCTCGAACAGTAACTTCTGGAACAAACTGTTTTTGTCTCTGGAACAGGAACTCTTGTAGCAAGCTGTTTTTGTCTCTGGAACAGTATCTCGGGTTCTATAGTTATATGCTGTTAACGGCAACTACAGTAATTATATTATGAACAATATACGTTTTGCATACGGTATGCGGTGTTAGTAATCGGTACGGTACGTAATTTATCGTTAACGTTATTTCTGTATTCCCGAACAGTTACTTCTGGAACAGTACTTTTGCAATGTACTTCTTCTTAGTCTGCAATAGTTTCTTCTGGAACAAAAATGTACTTCTGGGTAGGCTGTAACAGTAACCTTACTTCGGGATATCTTCTGGAACAGTTTTTTCAAGAATCTGGAACAGTGCTTCTCTGCAGGATTAACTTCTGGAACAGTTGTTTACGATACGAATATTAGACGGACGAACGGACGTACGCTCGGTAGCGTAAATATCGTGTTGATTCCGGGATTCCAAATCTCGTAATGGTTATTGGAACTGAGGTCTTCTGATGACTGATGGAATCCAGTGACTTTAAGGTTGTTGGAATCAAAAAAACAGAAACTTTAATGTGACCTCGTGATGGAAACTTTATCTGCTACGCCGTGATGACAACCAGATCTTCGTGATGGAAACCAGATCTTTGTGATGAAAACCAGATCTTCTTGATGGAAACCAGATCTTCGTGATGAAAACCAGATCTGCGTGATGACAACCAGATCTTTGTGATGGAAACCAGATCTTCGTGATGAAAACCAGATCTTCGTGATGAAAACCAGATCTTTGTGATGGAAAGTTTCAGTTTCTCGGTGATGAAAGCTTGATCTTCTCAGTGATGGTAATACCAAATTCAGACCCTGTTGGTTATCTATTTCGCTACTCCCGGAGCGACAGGGTCCAGATACATACAAAATAAAAGGTTAACCGTGTAACCTAAGAAAATATCTCACATCGATATTTTCTTTACTATAATATAGTCCTGTGCCGAACCAAATTTAATTTTCTAATAAATTTACTAATAAATACTTTTAAAATTAACAATTAATATGATAGCTCATTTCCCAGGAGACCTCCAGCTTACTTAGATGATGAGCTCATGATACAGAACTTTCATACCAATCATTTTATCAATCTGCATGTAAAATATATAGATAATAAAATTCAGGACGCACGACAGACTATATCTTCTCAAGCCGAAGGCTTAGGTAGGAGTGATCTCTTTCTCTCGGTCGGGCATCAGCTCCCTAGCTTCTACACATGTGTTATTCTCTATGCATGGTGATCTCATCCTAAGATGATCTCATCAGTTCTTTATGCATCGAGATGAGCAGATTTAAAGGGCCTGTTCCTGACTATTTAGATTGAACTCATCTTATCTAAATAGCTGTACTAAGAGAATATAAACTTTAGTATGGTTTACCCATACTTAGAACTTTTAAAAAAATCAGAAACTAGAATAAGATATGTTTCATAAACTTTAAAAATGTATAATAGACTTTTTGAGAAAAAAATTAGAAAACAGAGTGTGATATTTGGATAAAAAATCAGAAATTAGAATCAAAATGTAAACTTGACTTTTGAGAAAAAAGTGAAAATTAGAGATAGATATTGGGAGAAATAATCAGAAATTAGATTTAAAATGTAAAATAGACTTTTTGAGAAAAAAGTGAAAATTAGGGTAAGATATTTGGAGAAAAATAACAGAAATTAGATTTAAAAATATAAAATAGACTTTTTGAGAAAAAATCAAAAATTAGAATAAGATATTTTGAGAAAAAAGTAAAAATTAGATCAAGATATTTAAAGAAAAATCAGAAATTAGATTTAAAAATGTTAAATAGACATTTTGAGAAAAATCAAAAATTAGAGTTTAAGATGTTTGGAGAAAAAATCAGAAATAGATTTAAAAATGTAAAATGGACTTTTTAGAAAAAATCAAAAATTAGAGTAAGATATTTGGAGAAGAAATCAGAGATTAGATTTAAAAATGTAAAATAGACTTTTTGAGATAAAAGTAAAAATTAGAGTAAGATATTTGGAGAAAAAATCAGAAATTAGATTTAAAAATGAAAATGGACTTTTTTAGAAAAAAGTAAAAATTAGAGCAAGATATTTGAAGAAAAAAGTCAGAAATTAGATTTAAAATGTAAAATAGACTTTTTGAGAAAGAAGTAAAAATTAGAGTAAGATATTTGGAGAAAAAATCAGAAATTAGATTTAAAAATGTAAAATAGACTTTTTGAGAAATATCAGAAATTAGAGTAAGATATGTATAATAGACTTTTTAAGATATGTAAAATAAACTTGTTAAAAAAAATGAGATATGAGTATAAGATATGTAAAATTAAACTTGTGAGAAAGATATAAGAAATTAAAGTATTTAAAAAATCGTATTTATTTAAAAATCGGGTTAATAATGGGGGTTAGTATAAATCTGGATTATCTGCCATAAATTTTCTTCAATTGCCTTTTCGTTCAGATAATTGGTATTCTCGAACCAGGGCAGAGTTTAGTATTCTCAGATCTGGCCCTCTGACCCCCATCCAACATGCCAAC
>NW_019396205.1:0-28073 GCF_000591075.1 Eurytemora carolleeae
TATAGTTGCGATTGTGGTATTAATTAGATTATATATGTTATGCATTAGAGACAAAGAACATAATTTACAGTCAATATTATAACAGTTTATGAGGACAAGTGCTTCTCGTACTTCGGCCATATAATTAATATTATTTATTTGTACATGGAAAGTACATATTGTGGTTTACAATTATTTTATGACCTGCCCAATTATAATGTTAGTTGTTTGGTTTCAGAAAAGTACGTCCGGATTTCACAATGTCTTATCCAAGACTTTTATTGAAGGGGGTTGGTACTACAAGGTGAGAAAATTAAATTTAAAGTGTGCAGTGTAATTAGTTTAAATGCTGGTTTATTTGATAAAAATAGTTTTTAGGCGGAATACTTATTTAAAAGTTAAGCATTTATTTTCGCCATTCCTCTTTTTGTAAATAAATTTGCACCGTAAAAAGTATGGTAAGCTTGTGCGGAGTTTAAACAACATTGTTTAGTAGTTTCCTTTGCTGAATTTGGGAAACAATTCATTTTTAGGGGATGAAATACTCGAGAAACATGGAAATCTATATATAAATTTGGCTTGTCTGTCTGTTTGTTTGTATCCAATAAAAACGTCAAAATGGCTGAACCGATTGGGCCCACATTTTTTGTGGGACATCACGTGACCACAGGGAAGGTTTATGAATGATAAAAATTTTAAAAAATGTGTTTTAAAGATTTTTATTTTTGTAAAATAATTAAAATTCTTGAAAATCCGGGAATTTTTGTTTTTAAATCCGCAAATTTTTTTTCACAATTTAAATAGAAGATAGGCGCGAAGCGCCATTAAAGCCTAGTATTTGTAAATTTGTCATTTTTTCTCTAATTAATCGAAAAATATTTCCACTCTTCCCCCCCACCGCTAAGACATGTAATCCTAACATTTGTCATCCTGATTGAATATTTCTTAGATCATTGTAAATTCATTTTTTCTTGATCATGATAATGGATTTATTTTAGTCCAAGGAGGATGGTGGTGGCAGACCTTCCATTCAAGATTGGAAGAGATAAAGAGGCTGATCTTCTGATCATGGTAAAATAAAACGGGTCATTTTTATTCATAAATAAACGTACTTTTAATTCTGCATAGGCTCTGCATCACTGTACATCTTAACTTTAAAAAAAAACAATTTCCTGATAACTTATCACTGAGAACACTAATAAATTTAATTTTTTTTTATAATCCAGTATTATTTCAGAATTAAGATAATTGGTAATTTTTGCAATTCTTCTTGATTCTTGAATCATGGGCCTTTCACGACCACTTACCTATGGTCTATATTAAGAGAAGTTTTAAGAGAATAATATAAGTCTGGACAAATTGAAATTGGACGGCAAAATGTGACAGGCCACAATGAAAATTCCTGTTAATATTTATTTTGTTACACAAAAATGCAAACTTTACTCTAATCATTAGGTTGAGTTTATGATTTTCAAGATAAAATGAATATTTTAGGACGTGAACATCTCAAGGAAGCATGCTGTGGTAACGTACGATAATGAATCCAATAGGTTCCTGCTCACTAATTTTAGTATGAATGGAACAAGGTGAGCCATAAATATCGCATTTATTTAACAGTCTCCCCTATTCCATCGAATGTTTTTCCATCGAGGGTATCCTCATTATCCCCCCCTTGGCCCCTTCCTTCGGTCGGGTGGAGGGGGGGGGGGTTGAAATTTATTGTTATTTTTTTTTCCATGAGTGCATATTTTTCTGTTTGCCCTTGCAAATATAACTGGTAGTAGCGTTCTGATACTAATTTTATTTGCTCAATATTCATGTTAATTTTTAGTGTCAATGGAAGGGAAGTTCTTTCTTACGAATCTGTGGAGCTGAGAAATCAGGAATATAGGATTAAATTTAGTTGAAATTATACATTTTAATGAGTTATAAAGTAATAAAAGTGTTTGTATTTCCTTTTTTTGGGCTAGGGGGGACGGGACAACATTTTCTCTTTTCATGAAAATATTAAATTAATGTGCTAAAAAATGATCGATGAAGGGATCAAAAAAAATTTGACATGCAGAATTAAATTTTTTCATCTTATTTGATACTTTAAGTATTTTCCCCAATTAAACGAATAAACCCATGATTTTTTTGGATTGATTTAATTTGTTCCCTCCCTTTGTCTATTATTTTCATTTTTATTACTATCCTATTTGATTCAGGACACTCTTGTGTTCTCAACACTGGAGAAGTATACGTGGAAGTTTCTTGTTTTCCCTCCAAAGGAATGATGTTATTGCATTTTTTCTAACATTGATTTTTTATAGTTTCTTTGATTCATTAACAATGATGGTCGACATTTTTTCCAGTAAGATTTATAAGGATATTTTTGGTTGAAAAATTGGGTATCTTTGTTAATCGGCATGTATTAAAGGCATTGGTTGTCCAATTAATCCTTAAAGGGACTGTAGGCGTAATTTTAAGTTAACATCTCTATTTAAAACGTGATTGTTTCCGATTTCCAATGTTAACGTTAAAACTTGATCTTATCAATAATGTGAAAGATATGTTTTTCTAGCTTTAAAAATATTTAATTCCGACAATTTCTCCATTGCTTACTATAGCAGAATTATGCAAGTCAATTCTTTAGAGAGGTCATTACTAAAAAAAATAGTTTCTTAATACTTGATGGGACAAACATTTTATCTTTTAAGTCTACTATTGTGAGTCGTACAAGTCTTTTTTTAAATTAAACTTGCTTGAAGTTATGTGTAGTTTTTTTGTCATACAGGTTTTTAAAGTTCTTGAAAACATTTTCATATGTTAATAAAACATTTCCTAATAACAATTATTCAATAAATTAACTTTTGAAGGAAAATTGTGCTTTTATTTTAAAAATAACGACAATCTTTAGAGTCAAGATTTGGAGGATGATCTTCAGCTGTTCAACTGGGACTTTGAGAGGGAAGAGGAAAGGCTTGATGAAATGTTGGACATAGCTGAAGTAACCTTGAGCAAAGAAGATTTTCTGAGTGTAAAGGCCTTGATCTGTGGCATGCATGACCAATTAATTGTAAAACTTATTTAGTTGTTGCCAGAGCCCCCCCCCCCCCATGGGGACTCCAGAATACTAATTAAATTTAGTTTTAATTTTTCAGAGTGTGTTAACTTTGTATCGAAGAAGTTCAAAAATAGTAGGTTTGATTTTTGATATCTTTTAGTCCCTTCTTTAATGCATTCTTCCTTTTCTAATTCATTTCTTCCACTTAAAGGATTGGGCTTTTTGAAGTAAGGCAATTTTAAAAATCATACATTTTTTATAACATTTATAACTCTTGGTGTTGAGCTGTCTCTTGATAATTTTTTTCTTTGGGGAAAAACCCAATATTTGTTAAGCTCCAATCATGGGTCATGATACTATTTTCAGAAGATATACAATACATCCCTGTATGAGAGCTTGACAAACAGTTTTTTTGACAATATTGTTTTGTACGTTATTTCTTATTTTTTATGGTTCTTTTTCAGGATTTCAAAGAGGATACTTAATAACGGTGTAAATGGACAGTTGGTATAATGTCAAGCGACCTTTTATTAAAAAAGTTGTTTGTTCGACTTTATTCCACTGGTCATAAAACATTTTGGTGTATGGATTTTGACTTCAAACCTGTTTTTTTAAAAAGATTTTTTGTGTTTTTTTTCTAAAAATTTGGCAGTACGTTTATTCTCTGAAGCGAGGGTAGTATTTTTTTATTTGACTAAAATGAAACTAACTAGGATAAGACATATTTTAAAAATATAATTTGTTCATTTTAGTGCTTAGGATATTTAGAACCACAAATTTGGCTCAAATGGGGCTCAACAATGCATAATGTTCAAGTGTACAGGTTTTTTTTCCGCGGTACATTGGTGTTCAGGTGAGTTTTGTTCTTTTTATTTGCAGAGATTTATAAAATTTAATCTTTGAATTTAAATAAAACGGAGCATACTAGGCTATAAACATTATTAATTTGCTTCAGCTGTTAAATTGGGATTAATTGTTTCTTCTTTATTTTATTTGTTACTAGTGCATGATATTTACTGTTGCATGAAGGAAACTAAGCATGAATGTTAAAGTTTATAAACGTGACATGAAGAAGAAATCATTACAGTCTTACATCTTTACTAGTGCATGAAATTTACTATTGCATGAAGAACACTTTTGAAGACATAAGTTTATAGACAAAAAAAAATTAAATTTTTGTTCTCTCTTTACTAACTTGTGCATGAATTATAAAAATGTAGAAAAAAGCTAATGAACAATTTTAATGTTATGCTTCTTTCTTAAAGAACACTGACTTGCCAATTTGTTTTTGAAAATTGTGATTAGCTTTTTAAGTCAGTATATTTGCAATGTGCACCTAGATACTAGATCGTCTTAAGGTCGATGAACAAACAGCTTCTAAATAAGTTTTATGGATGATATTTAACCAGAGCTGGAAACTCTTGCATTGTGGATGTCAAGATAAATGCTTCTATTCAATATTTTTTTAATCTGCAGATTAATTTGAACAAAAATGTCCACAGTGGATATGAAAATAAAGGATTAGGAGTAAGGGTATCCAACACAAAAGTGCCCAGCTATGAACTAACATCTACTGTAAATGCCAAAAAGTAATTAAGTCAAACTTTTGTTCCCTGTTTTAAGATTTCTAGGAGCAAGCAGGTGCACATAGTAGGATATATCATTTAACGTAAATATGTATTTAGATTTGAGAAGCAGTGCTGTCAGTACAGTTTTTGTGCAGGGTATGTATATTTTTAGATGTAACAAACACTTTATTATTAAACGATGGGGTTCTTAAACATTTTCCGGAATTTTTATTTAGATTGACCAATGTAGGTTTCAGTTCAAATTAAAGATTTGTAATTAAAAATTTAAGAAGTTTGTAAAATTCAAAAACTTCCCAACATATCAACGGAAAACTTTGAAACAATCATTTACGGACAAATACCAAATATAAATAAATAGTTGGATTACAATCCATCAGTTTACAAGCTCATCCAGTAGTATTTAAAATAAGTTTTAGGCAGTATCTTGCAGATTTATGAGATTTAAACTTTTAGATTATGAGTACTTAAGTTCTTATTTTTACATGCTTAAGTTTCCCCTTATTTTGTCCAGTTGTATTATTTTTAAATTAAACTGTAAAACTCAAAAAAAAAACATCGAGTCTGAATGTTCATTGTTATAATGTTTGTCTTATTTAGATAACCAGCTAGTACTTTAAGAATGTAGAAACTGATTTGGATTGGTTTTTAGTATTTTCAAGGTAAACATTTAGCATTCGTTTTAGCATGTTATCTCTTGGGGCTGCTCACACAACCTGTTCCAGCATATTTGTAATTGTTTTCTGCTCTATTCTGTCCAGTTTGAAGCTGTGGTTTGGAGAACTAATTTTACCATGCATTGATTGATTGATAGTTTGATTGAATAATTGATAAAACTTGTTGTCATCCTCTGAGTATTCCTGTATTTCTGCGGAGGTTTATTATTTTCAAGTACGTTCAATTTTTTTTATTAAAGTGTCTGGCTATACATGGTATCAGACAAGAGAATACAGTTTTGTAGAGACATTTTTAAAATTCATTTGAGACATATGAAAGTCTTTGTGGCACATATTTGTTCAGCAAATGGATGAAAAAAATGTGTCTCGTATTAAAATTTAAAACTAAAACAAATACTTTTTGCAGATTTTTTACCATTTCTTTTGGCATGATTTTCAACCTTCCCTAGCACCCAAGCCATTTAAGTTTAAAAGTTTATTTTTCTGAATGGTTTATATGCAATTTCCTTGATGTTAATGAGATTTTGTAATGTTGATTTTAAAGCTGGAAAAATTTAAATCTTGATTTCTAATGTTTGACGTAGTTTGAAAACCAGTTGGAGTTAATGTTCACCTCCCGCAATTAGTTTTATCTAGGTAAATATTCTGCTTTTGTATTTGCATGATAACTGTCATTGCCTAAGAATGTCGGCAACAGTTTGATGGTGGCGGGTATTGGTGCAGGCTTTTGATATCTTGTTGATCTATCTGTAGTTTGCAATACTTTCAATGTAGTTAAAGATTTTATTATTTAGTTATTCTTACTTTTTCTGTATGCCAAAAAAATCTAATAAGTATTATATTCCTGTACTAAAGCTATTCTTAAACCTTTCACGCAATCGTCATCAAGTTCAACAGGTTTTAAACATCATGAAGTATTTACAAATTTGATCAGGTAAAACTTTTTATTACATAGGGACCAAAAATCCCATTCAACATATTTAAACTAAAATAATGTTACTAATTTTTTATCCTTATCTTTCTAGTTTATTCACCTACTTTTTAATATTTTTTAGATCCAATTTCCTTCCATGTTCATTTTAGATTTGTGTTTTCAAAAAGTTAAATTTAATTTAATTTTTTTGTATTTTTTAACAAAATGTGTACTAAGTCTAAAGTAATTCTTTGTCATAGAGTGGTATGCTGATTCAAACTGGCTTATAGTTTTTAATGCTGAATTTGGCAAAATAATTAATTCAAGGGGTAATAGATACATTTTGATGGGCTAAAAGTATTAAAAAATTATTCCATTTGGATTATTACTCCTCTACTCACCTTTCTCATTATAATAGTACTTAAACCTTGGTTGAATATTTTTAATCAGACATACATTAAAAATTATATTATTCCTAAAAATATTTTTAATTTATGTTATGTCATGCATGATTTCAATACCTGTCTTTTTTCCATGTTAAAGGGATTGTAAGTGTAATTTTAAAGTTGGCATTTTTAATGGTGCCCTTGAAACCATTGTTTTTTTTCTGATAACTGATATATCTTTTTTCTTTTGTAGAATTGTGCAATTGAAATTAGTCAATTTTCAAAATGTTAACCCTATTCCCGCTGGGGGGGGGGTCCCCCCCCCAGCGTATCCTGGTTTTCAAGTACCCCAGAAGGGATAGGGTTAAACATGGATTCATACTTGATAAGACAAAGCCTTTTAGGATTTTTTTGGGAATCTGGCATTGACATCTTTTCATAGAGGGTCACTTGAAATTGCACTTACAGTCCTTCAGAATATTATTTCTCAAGCTAAAATTGGTAAATTTAGACTTTTTAAATCTATATCTAATTTTGAAATATTTTTAGAGTTTGAGATGTCCTGTCGCCAGTGTTCCTATCTGACTCGTGGAACAGGTTGGGAAATTCAGCTGCTTCATGGGTCACCCCTGAGACAGGGGCTAAACAAAAATTTGTTAAAAATGCATACCCATATCTGATCAAAATTTATCTTGTGTAGCTCATCTTAAATTTTAATTCTCACAAACACTCTATCTTATAACTCTGAGTCTCTGGCTTTTCCCAAAATTTGGAACTCTTGTTAATAAAGCCTTAATAACTGATAGATTATTTAAGCCAGAATGTATATTTAGGTGTTCAATTTAAAAATCCAATAGTTGAAAAGGGAAGTAAAGCAGTATATGTAACGCAAGATGTTGTTGGAGATGGTAATTGCGGTTTCAGGTAAACTCAATACATATTCTATGTTCTAAAACTCATTTTCAGGGATCAAGTATCACAAATTAAGCTTACAAAGTTATTTAACTGGTAAAGGGGTTTTTTGACTAGGAACGGTACCATACAATACGGTGGTAGGCAATTATAGCAATATAATGAAGACAACTCTCAATATCCATTTTGATTTATATAAAGCTTTTAATAGCATGGATACATAAAGCTATGGAAAGAAGCAGAAGCTATTACTTTAAAAAATAACTTTAATTACACTCAAAATTCGAACAAACTTAACAATAAAAACTTAGATAAAAAATTGTCATATTAAACTGCTTTGATCGCTTGGCACTCTAGTAACTTTTAATATTGACATAACTGATTGATTGATTGATTGAATGATTGATTGATTGATTGATTGATTGATTGATTAGTATTTTCAACATGGGTTGAGGTGTGTTTGTCATCATTTCCAGGGTGTACTGAATTACTCCCCCCCCCCCGGGGTCATTATTTGTGATGATAAGGAAAAAATGATCAACAATTAAACATAAATTTGCAAGTTCTTTTATTCTTTTTTAGTCTTTTCAAAACAGCAGGAACAATTTTCAAGAAAATATACATCTGCATTTTTTCCCATCAATTTGAACAAGAGGATCCTGTTTTTTTTGGGTTTTGACCATCAACTGTGTTAGGTTTAGCTTGGGATGTTCTACAGTTGGTGAGATTATTTTTGACCAAAATCCTAACTAGAGTGCGCTCTAAAGCTGCTATTTACACCACAGTTATATTACAATAGTTTAAATTAAACTTTTCTATATGAGCAAATCAGTATAAATTGGTTCACACACACTAATGATATTACACAATTAAGAAATGAAAAGCAAAATTGTCACATTATACTGCATAAAATCGCCTGGCACTCTAGTAACTTTTAATATTGACATAACTGACTGATTGATTGATTGATTGATTGATTGGTTAGTCTTATCAACATGGGATGAGGTGTGTTTGTCATCATTTCCAGGGTGTAAATTTTTCTGAATTATTACCCACCCCCCGCGGGGTGATTATTTGTGATGATAAGGAAATAACTATTTATAACTCTATTCACTAGGATAAACAACACTAAAATAAAACTGGCCGGGGTTAATATTCCCGGTTGACAAAATCATCATTTTTCTCTATCTCTACACTACTGAACAAATGTAAACGTCCTTTTTAGAGCTGTAAGCCTACAGCTGACTGGAAATGAAGAAGGAGGAGAAGATTTAAGGAAGAAAGTTATTGAATACGCTGAACAGCAAGGTAATCTCTCAGTTGATAGCTGGGTTTTCAGAGTCTTTCCTTATCTTATTTTATGAATCATGAACCAAATACAAGATATTTGTTTCACCCATGATTTTTCTAATTGTAAATTCTAATTACAGAGATTGAATTTTATGGTCTCAGCCCACGAAGCTTCACTCATTCATCTCATGATTGCAATGGCCATACATTTTGTTCAAATAGGTAAGCAATGGGTGTTTACTCATAAGTACGACTGGGTGGGTTCTTAAGTAATCTGACTTAATATCCTGCTCCTTTACAATTTTTGAGTCTACATTCTAAACTAGAACCGGCTGTTATGAATATTTGCAGGGATATTATAAAATGTATTACTTGTTACGAGTTGTTTGCATGTTTGAAGAACCGTTAAAAAATGGAGTTTATAAGAAATTGAATTTTAAATCATCTCACTGATGGCACAATTAAGTCCAATCTATTTTCTTCTATGTCTTTCACGGATTATTAAATTGGTTGTATTTTTAGGTCACAGGGGTCTCATCCAGGACTTATAATGCAGAGGCGTGGGAAGCTGTTGTAAGTTTTATTTAATTATTCTTTCATTGTATTATTTTTAGATTTTTTAAAATATTCATTTTGACTATAAATTCTTGAATTTCTTCAACCTATAATAACAGCTGGGTATCCATGAGTTCCTTCAAAAAATGTCAGCCCATTCAGTCAAGCAATTTGGCCTGCTGTAGGGAACATATATGCAAATGTCTTCTTTTTATTATATAGATGAGCAACTTCACAGAGTTCTTATTGCACCTCTGATTTTTTTCGGTGTATTTCAGTTTGGTTGAAAGTAAGAAGAAATATATGGAGAAAATCAAAGATGTTAATGTCTGGATTGGGCAACCAGAATTTCGAATGATGGCGGACTATCTGAGACGTCCCATTGCTGTTCTTTATCCAGATAAGAAGGATCTTATCTATGATAAGTTTTATTGGGATGTTTATGAACCAAAATCGGATTACTGTAATGTAGCTCCCCTGATAATTAAAGGAGTTCCAAACCATTTTCAGGTAAAATGTTTTTTAAAAAAAATTGACTTCTACAGTCCAAAATAAATTTTTTGATGGTTTTCGTGGTAGTAGAACTGATTTGATTGAATCATTGAATAGTTTCTTTACTGAATAACAATAACAGATTTTTTTATTATAAAGATCTAATAAGATTATGTATGAAACAATTTACCATTTCTTTGATGAATACACGTGTCCTTAGGTTTTCTTTTACCCAATTGAAAACCATTTTTTTTTTTTTTTTTTTCACACTTAAATTCATTCAGATTTGTTTGGTATAAAGATCTAATAAGATAATGGATGAAACAATTCAGTATGTTTTGGATGAATACATGAGTCTTTAAGTTTTCTTTTCTCAAATTTAAAACATTTTTTGGGCTTTTCACATGATTTTTTAATAGTAAATTACCAAATGATTTTTAATTTTTAACATTTTTAAAATTATAAACCTGGCTTATAATTAGATGAAGCATTGCTCTGCAAAAATGATCTGACAATTTGATGAAAATGTTTTACCCATAGTATGATGTTAAACTGTTAGGGTTTGAAGATAACTCCATCTGAGTGCGTCAACTTGTGTGGACATGGTAAGTTAACCTTCACTTTCCTGAACCATAACCTTTGACTGTTAGTTAACTGTTAGTTATCTCAATTCTATTATTCAAGGCCCTGATGAATGACATTTCAGAAATTGTTAATTTAACAACCTAATAATGCTTAGTTACATTAAGTTTGTCATTAATGGTTATGTAACGATTTCAAAAATCAAAACTTTGCTGTTTGTGAACAGAATCTTCAGTTAATTTTCAAAAAAATTGCCATTTGCTGACAGAATGGTGCAGTCATAGATATAACACCTTTTTAGGAAACTTTCCATAAAATCTACCTAATGTTAAGGATTGCTGAAGACAACCAGAGTTCCTCGTAAGAGAAAAAGACGAACTGGTATCAAACTTAATTCTGGTACTCCATCTCCTCCAATAGAATCAGGAAGCCTGAATTATTCTCTTAATTTTCCTCCTCTGACAGAATCAGGAAATTCTTGTGATACTCCTCCTCTTCTGATGGAGTCAAGAAAAAATAGCTCTTGTGATACTCCTCCTCTTCTGATGGAGTCAAGGAGTAATAGCTCTTGTGATGCTCCTCCTAATCTGATGGAGTCACAAAGTAATAGCTCTTGTGATACTCCTCCTCTTCTGATGGAGTCAAGAAGTAATAGCTCTTGTGATACTCCTCTTCAGATGGAGTCAAGAAGTAATAGCTCTTGTGATACTCCTCCTCTTCTGATGGAGTCAAGAAGTAATATAAATCAACCTAAGTCATCACTAACACCTCAACAGAATGTTAAAAAGTTTAGCGAGTGCTCCTCTACCCAAAAGTTTTACAGATTAAAAAAGGTATAATTGTATTTTCAAACATTTATACAGATTTTGTTTGTTAAAGAGAACTCCAGAATAATTTCTATTTATGTTTGAATTACTTGCCAAATGTTTTTCAAAATTAAATTCACTCAAATGTTAGTTTTACTCTGGATCACAAAACCCATTGTGCCAATTTCTAACACTCAGTGTTAGAAATGGGCCAAGTGTTGGTTTTGGAACTAATGTCCCCTGTATTTCAGATATACGAACTTTGCACTGTTCTGGCAGGAGGAGAAAATATTTCTATTTTAATCAAGAAGCTATTTGCATTTTGTGGTGAGTTTTAGTGTGATATTCCTGTTGAAATATTTATAGACTTAGTTGCTAATGCACGATTTATTTGATTTTGGACCTTTTTTCTAAGCCATGCCATGCTTACCTTTTTAGAAATCTTAATTTGCTCTTGAAAATTATTTGCAAAAAATTATTTCTTCCCAGAAATGAATAAGTATATTGTAGTGTTTCAATGGTCAATTTTTTTT
Source organism: Eurytemora carolleeae (assembly GCF_000591075.1). NCBI lineage: Eukaryota > Metazoa > Arthropoda > Copepoda > Calanoida > Temoridae > Eurytemora > Eurytemora carolleeae. Next base: position 11,758 of record NW_019396205.1, read on the forward strand.
AAAGCAATGCTGTTCCAGCAAGCAGGGGTGTATATATTCTCAAAATTCATTTCCCCCTTTTTTAAAAATACTTTCTTTGCTGAACTGGAGAAGAAAAAAAAATTGTAAAAATCCTGACAACACCCCTGAATGATGTGATATAAAAGTTTTCAATCGTTTTTCAGAGAGGAGAGCAGATGATCAGTCAAAACAATGTAAGAAAATCTCTCCAGAGGAGAGCATTAGACTTCTTCTCGAAGCACATATAAGTGAAACATCTCTGTGGAAAATAAAAAGTTTTCTTTTAAAAAAAAATTTAGGTAAATCAAAATTTAATGGCCAATTAAAATTTTTAACTTATCTTGGGACCATTTTTTAATTACAATTGGTCCGACTTCTGTAGTAAAAAGTAAAGGCTCATTGTCTCGAGAAATGGTTTTTACTTTTTCGATTGAACGCCCCCTCACTAGGGTGCCCCTTAAAAAAAATACCAGATATGCGAAATATTTTTTTTGACACAATAATTAATATATTAAAGAAATGTTTATATTTCCGCAATGTTTAAAGGGAGTGACCGGCTATCTAAGTAGTTGAACTGAGTATGCAGTGTTGTGGAAAACTTCTTTCAGATTCATTTGAGACATATTAAACTTTTTAAAGATCTGTAAATCATGAGTTTGAGCGCAAAGAAGTGCAAAACTCCTACTTTGGGGGTGGACACGTTTTCAGAACTATTTTTTTTAAATTATTAAATAACGACAAGGAAAAATGAAGTTAAAATTATACAGTAATCTAATTAGATGGTTAGGAACATATTTCTCATAAGAAATTTGTCAATAAATCAATGCTGAAATCAAATATTTCGTTTTCATTATTATATTGAATTTCTTATCTTCTTTGAATTTATTCGCAGATTTGTTCAAATTATTCAAATGTTGCCTTTTCAATTATAATTATAGAAAATATGCGAAAATCTTTGTCAATAATGAGAAACCAGAATAATGAGAAAATAGAAACTAATAATTAAACAAGATTACTTATTTTCGATGATAAGATTAATTTTTATTTTCTCATCATATTCCTATACGTCTATAGTTAATTGTAGAACTTTTTTTACATTTTATGTCGTTATTTAATAATTTAAAAAAAATAATTCTGAAAATGTATCCACCCTCAAAGTAGGAGTTTTGAACTTTGAATTTGCGCTCAAACTTAGGATTTACAGATCTTTAAAAAGTGTGATATGTCTCAATTTAATCCGAAAGAAGTTTTCCACAATACTGCATACTCAGTTCAGCTACCTTACATAGCTGGTCACTCCCCTTTAAGTACTATTTATTGTTTAGACTTCCTGCCTAGTAAGGATGTTATTATCAAAACAAGAAAAGCTTTGAGGGCAGCCACTCCCTTTGAAACTGGAAAGGAGTTTTTCTTTAGGAATATTTATATGTATGAAAATGCTTAACTGATTAACCTTAATGTTAGATAAATTTAGATTCTTTAAATTTTTTTTCGTTTTTATTGCTCCTAAAACTAATATGATTAAATACGGACATTGATATTTTGCCTAACTTTGTATTTTTTCTCATGATTTTTTAATGAAATGCAGTGTTAACCAGAAAACAAAGTAATAGTAAGACGACATTATATCAATACTGAAGTGTATTTGTTTCAAATCAAATGTAAACATATATTGTTAATAATAGCGACACAAAAAGCATAACTGGAGCAAGGAAACCCTTTTTCCGTACCAAGTCCTTAGCACAACATACTTCATCCCATTTAGAAGAATATGTGAAAGATGAGCTGGCTGTTATTGGTAAATTTGTTATATTGAATTTGTGTTTTCTTTCCAAAATCAGTTCTTTGTTAGTCTATTGAAACGAAGGAGGGTCGATTTGCTCAATTACACTGTGTCACTCGTAATTGGAAGAGATTTAAATACAAGCAACATTTAGAAAAAATGATTTTTTGAAAAATTTTAATTGCCATGCAAAAACCAGTTTTGGTGATTTTAAAAGAAAAAAAAAATTACAAAGGCGAGCAAAAAAATGTTAAAAATACATCGAATTGGGTATCAAAAGATCCATGTTGAAAAACTGTACTCAGAAATGTTAATATCATCAGAATCCGTAAAAATTTAAGCCACATATTTTGCTAAAATTTTGTGCTAGACATTTAGCATCAACCTTTAGTCAGAATCACAAAATTGTTTAGATGGAAAGTATGTCGTTATTCTTGGAGGAGATAAGGGAGGATCTGTCCAGCTCAAGGAATTCTTGTTAGTGACAAAGTTAAAGAATGATGGATGTGTAATGGTATAATTAAGTAATAGCTATTCTAAGTAGCTGATTTAACATAATTAAATAGCATTTAGTTTAATTGAATAAATGCTCTTTAATCGTTTCTTGTCACTAAAAGATTTGGGTTAATTAGGCAAACTGTATGAAATTTCATACCTCCATTTTGTTGGATGAGAACAGTCAAGGTGCTGGACATTTATCTATTTATGGCCTTTTTGAGGTAATTTGGTAATATTATATGACTAAAAATTCATTAAATATATATCAGGTGTCCTTCAAATTATGTCAATTGTTTAACAACATTGCTAAAAAATGCATGTAATATACATAATTTTAAGCACGCATTCATTTATAAAACAAAACATTCATATTTTACAGCAATTTAAAAATTGGCAAAGTCAAAAGGACACCCTGTATATATATTGCATTTTCACACTATATAGCTTGTGATACTTAAACACTCTTTACAACATTTTACGTCATTCATAATAATTTAATATTCAAAGGATTTGAATATTTGCCTCAAACTTGTATTTTCTACTTCCTCTTTTTTTGCAAACTGAAGGTGTGAACTTTTTTTACTTCAAACTTTGACTATTTGATCTAACAGAATTAAAGTTTAATATATCTGAGGTATGTCATTGGGTTGTAAAGATACATGGATTTGTCATTACTAAATGTTTGTTGGTTTCAGGGGTCTGATCATCATGAAAATCTCTTCAGATTTCACAAACCTCTAAACCAGGATATTCTTGAGCTTCAGTCTAAATACAAAGTTGGTCTTCAAGGTAATATATCTTTAGAAGTGTAACTGTGTTGTAGGGGGGGGGGCATGTACCCTCGCCCCTTGATTTAATTAAAGGTGAATAAGAGATTAGTTTTGTGTGATAAGACTTTTCCCCTGTCCGGCATAATTTAATCCTATACCAAATCAGCGAAGTTAATATTGTAATAAAAGGAAAGATACAATTATAATTAAGTTATCTTAAATTTGCTCGTACTTGTTAATTCTTAAAATACGAAAGAGAACTTGGTACCAATACAAACGTCGGACCCACTAACATCGGAACGTAAAAACCCAAGACTTAAAAACGTCAGACAGGACAAACGTGGGACCAGGACAAACGTCGGACAGGACAAACCTGGAACCTGGACAAACGTTGGACTGGTACAAATGTAGGACAGTACAAACGTTTGTACTGGTCCGATGTTTGTACTAGTCCGACGTTTGTACTAGTCCGACGTTTGTACTAGTCCGACGTTTGTACTAGTCCGACGTTTGTATTGTCCGACCTTTGTAATGTCCGAAGTATGTGGGTCCGACGTTTGTACTGGTACCGAGAAATTATTAATTATGCATATGATATAGTTAAACTTCCAATGCTGAGATCTCAGAGCAGAGAATGCCCCAAGTTTTTAGCGTAAATAATTGTTGCAGCTATGGTTTTCGCGAAAAAGTTTGCAAAATACAAACCAAAATCGTTGCATTTCAGGCATTTCTTCACCAAGTCTGGGGGCTCCATGTCAGGGATATTCTCAGATGATTACATTCATTTTTATTTCGTAAGTCTGTTAAGGTGACCTCGCTTTTACAAGTGCAATGCTTGGGCATGGAGGACAGGCTTCGACGTATCCGCACATCTACACCATGATGACCATTAAACATTTGAGAGAAGGACATCGGGATGGAAGTCCACACAATATGAAGTGAGTGAATATAAAGAATTGGCTTTAACATTCCCTGGTCAGTCAATTAATGACGTCTAAATTGACATTTATTAACTTTCATTAACTTCAAATAACTATCATGTCATTAGATTTGTTAATGGTTTGATGACATTCATTAAATCCCTAGGAATCCCATTTGTGCCGAGTTGTCTAGCTTGAGAACCCTGGAGGCTATATATGAGGATTATTTGGGAAGTTGTGCTGGAGACCAGGCTCCAAGGTAAGTTAGAAGTTAAACAATTATTAAATAAATTTAACAATTATTTATAAAGTTAAACAATTATTAAAGATGTTGTTTAAGCAGCCAAATATTCCTGTGTATATTTCATGCATATTTGATTTGCATTGTCCTACAAGTTGGCAAGTTTTGATTTTTCTTACTGTTTTTTGAAGCTTAAAAGCACAACATGTTTAGGTTGGATGGCAAGTTCAATGGAAGCATCATTGGCACACAGATATTCCAGCCATTGGACAGTGTTCTACAAGTTTTGCCATCAAATTTACATCTAGTGATGGGTATGGTTTTATATTTATATGGTTAAGTTATGACACTTTCTGGGCCGAGCGCTGCGGCTAGATTAAATATAAATTGTGAAACAATGGAATTACGCCAACTTTTGAACTTTTTACTAGGAGTAGGTGCCGGACTTGTACAGAAACTGGAGACACGCCTAGGTTTTTTATTAACATTTTTATCAACATTTTCAACCTGTAAACTCAAAAAAAAATATTGTATTAACTTTTTTGCTATTAAAAATGTTTTAAAAATTAGAATTACTGGATAGTACCGATGAATATGCTGTGGAGGCTAGACATATTGAAGATGAAAAGATTTTAGGAATACAAGTCGACCAAATTTTTATCAAAAGACTATTAAAAACCACCAAGTTTAAATACCAGTGACCGAATTTGGTGGATTTAAGCTGGCGTTGAACGGAACCATGCGGGTTTAAATCTTGATCTCCTAATTACAAATTAGATTTGTAACTATTTAAATTGGCAATTCAGGATTAGATCCGGCCGTAGTTAGTTCATTGACCTCTCCCAATTAAATTAAATTAAATTCTGTTTCAGATTAAATTAAAGCTCTATAGTCTATATGGGGTCAAATCCGAACTTTTGTGTTAAATAATCCAAAAGGAATTTGTTTAAGAAATTAGTAGCGCTTTGTATTTAGAACAAATCCAAGAGAAATCTCAAAATCTGAATGTTTTGAATTCTGCCTTTACTGAAGCATCAGCAAATCTTGTGGCTGTAGAAAATACTAAGGTAAATAAAATAATAAAACTCCCAGTGCTTAGGTTCATAATGCATTAATGGGTTTATTTTTTTTGGGCACCGTGGATCCGATTGTGTTAGATATGCAAAATGTTGTTTTTCTGGATTTAGATTAAAATAGGATGATGATAGTTTGGAATAGATGAAACAACTTAAATAGTCTGAAAGTGAAAAACGGTCAGTTAAACCTGAAAATGATTAGAAAACACAATCAATAAACTATGTGTCTACTGTCTAGTCTCTCCATTGATCTAGGGAGCAATTCATTCAGAAAAGAAATATTTTGATATTAGCATTAAAACTAGTTTGATTCTAAAAGTGCTCACAGCTTTTTCTGAAAACTTTTTGAAACTGCAGTGTATTAATATAAAATTTTTCAGCTGAGGCTCATAGAAAGGACTCAAAATGAGTATTTCGCCAGCCTCATTTCTACAAGAAAGAGTTCCCGCTATGTGGCTGAATGCAAGGCCAAAGATTGCATTGCTACAGGTATTATTGAGTCCATAGTAAGTCAAATTTTAGTTCTTTCAAAAATATTATTTGAGAAATAAAAATTGGATTTAGGCACAATAATATCTTAAAACCTATTCACCCAGAATGAATGTTTGTTTATAATATTTTATGTTTCTCCTTTTGGATCCAAACAAATACGATATTTGTTTTAAGTTAATACCTTCTTCATCAAAATCAATATATTATATCATATCTTTCTTTTTTTTTGGTTAAAGTAATTAAGTAATTTGGTCAAAATTTCAGGGTGGGATCACATTCAGCGGATTAAGTGCGAAGCTTGCAAAAACAAATTGCACGTTTTGTGTGAGTGCTTGGGAAGCATGCCAAGCGAAGGGATTCAAGGAAAGTTTCAAATTTTCTGAATTTTGGTTTTTATTACAAAGAAAGAGATAATACAAAATGTCTTTCTTCACCCGGGTTCTTTAGACACTGAAACGGACATTATTTTTACTCAAGTTTTCATCAGGTTCTTTTTCAGAAACTTTAAAACTTGATTTTAGGTTACATCTGCCTTCTTTGTAGGAAAATTGATGCTATAGGTAACTTTAAGAAAACTTTAGTTAATGAAGAAAAGGATCTAATTTTGCATTATTTTCATAGTTTGATATGTTTGTTTTTAAGAAAAGGTTTCTATTTTTGAAAAATCCTCGTTTCTAACAATTGTTTTGTTTAAGATGCCATACAAACTGAAATTGAGCGACAGACTCGTTTAAAAGAAGATGGGAATTTTGAGATACGGATCTCAAATTTGAGCGCTGAGCTGGGGGAGCTCACAGAGGAGCATGGGAAAAAAAACGGTAACTTTGTCCTACCTACCATGGTTTAACTTATCCAAAAAGAAACTTTTCATCATTTTATGACTGAACTCAATTAAAAAAAAAAAAAATTTTATGTCCAATGACGAGAGTAAACCCAGACTGAAATATATTTTCAATAAATGTGGAACTAACATCTACTTTTTTACTCTACAGAGGTTTGGTCCATCACCATCACCGAGTATTTAAATATTTTCATCATTATAGTCATTAAAGGAGGTCAATTTTGGAACCCATAAAAGCAAACATATTGGAATAAAAAATGTCTTCAGAAATGCCGCATTTCTGAAGTCCAAATTTTGTGTTGATAAAACCCAATTCTCATGTAAAATTTAAGTCATGACATGGATAAAAATCTGATGATTTGAATTATTTTAGACAAGAGTAGCTACCCTTTTTCAGTTATCTTTTTAGTTTTCAGGAAGATGGACATTCATTTCTCCCGCCTCCTTTTTCATCTTTAATTGTTTAATATGATAAATATTAATAGTAATGATAATATTAATATTTAGGACCCAGAAAACAAATGTTTCTGCAGATACTCAAAGAAATAAGCATTGATAGATGCACCTTCCTGCCTGGTGTGATGATCGCCCGACAGCTTATGGTGTTCTTTGAAAGTAATTAAATTTGATTAACTATGCTTACTGCTTAGACTTGAGATACTAAAAATAACATAAATGGCAGTAATTGTGGCAGTTAACGTTTTAATTTTTTTGAAAAACGATTATTTCATTAACAAAAACGACAACAAAAATCGAAAACGAAACGATCGTTTTTTTAAAGTTTGTTTTTTAAAAATGGTCGTTTTTAAAACGATCATTTTGATAAATGATCATTTTTGAAAATGATCGTTTTTATAAAATTCATTGTTTCGTTAACGATCGTTAACGACGACCCTTTGTTAACTACGACCCTCTGTTAACGATCGTTAATGACGACCCTTCGTTAACAAAGACTAGGAAACCGAACGACCGATCTGTACTTATCATTGAGCAGTTTTTAAGAAAATATCAAGAAGTTTTAGATCCCCCACAACTCTTAAACTTCATGTAAGACGACATTCAATACATTGACATGAAATTATTTTTTTCAAAAACGATAGTTTTCTAAAAAACGACCGTTTTTTTTAAATCGTCGTTTCATTAACGATCATTAACGACAACCCTTTGTTAACAACAACCCTTCGTTAAAGATTGTTAACATATAATTGTCAATAATTAAGTTTTCTACACTTATATCTAGGGATTCCAGAGTTCCTTCCGAATTTATTCCCGGAAGATGAGGAGGAGAGGCATAAATGGTCCACTTTGTTCTCTACAATGAACCAAGTTTCCAAGCGGTAGTTGTATCGAAATTTATAAAAATTATATGTTTGATTTGGAACTTTTAGTTCAATAGAAATTTGTCTAACTTACAAAATAAAAAAAAAATTTCCCAGAAGTTTTCAGGTTTTTGGGTAAAATTTTGTAAATAATGATTCTGAAAAATTTGAATGCAATTTCTAGGTAAATGAAAATCAATAAACAAATGTTTCATTTTAGACTTCTGTCAAAATCAGTGGCCACTCTGGAGGACATGGAGAATTTTGATAAGGCAACTGAAAAGTTGGGGGAAATAATTCCTCATTTTTTCCCCAAAGACACTATCACTCCAAAATTAGACATCATAGGAATGCCCTTTGAATTTTTATTAGTAGTACTAATTTGGTTACTGAGATTAACTTAAACTTATTTTTAATTCAATTTTTATAGACTTAAATTATAATCTTTACAAGTTGGCTGTAACACAAATCAATCTAAAATCTTTGAACTAGCCTAGCAGTTTTAATAATACTTATGTGTGAAAGTTTCAATCTTAATCTGGACATTTTTAAACAGTGATGGTTGCCCCTCTGAGCCTAAGATATTGGAAGGTAAAATTACTTAATTTCATTGAAGTCTGTTTTCCCGTTGAAAGGGTTCATGCAAGCCCTCTGAAGTTTGAAGATTTAACAAAGTAAGGTTTCTCACTCGAACCTTATTTTTCCACAATTGTAATCATTCAAGACTTTTCAACATCCTTTAATCCTTTAGAAATTTCATTTTCTCATTTTAAATTTCTGAATTTTATCCAAAAACATGGAGTTCTGAAATTGATCAAAAAATAGTCATTTGTATTCCAAATTGTGAAAACTTTAAGTATAATTGATCATATTGGAATTTCAAAAGAAAACAACTTTACGATGCTTGAAAAGTGATAAATGATTTAAATCTGGGTTGAGTAGGTTTCGCTTGTAAATCAAAATTTTGTCAAACTTCAGAGGTCAATCATGAACTCATTCTGGGATCCATTACAAGTTTTCCGCTGAAAGCTTTCATATCACAGCTTCCGAACCTGAGTTTACTAATCCTGAAAGAGTTTTTGTTAGAGGATCGGAAGCACTATGCCGACACTCAGTAACTCAAATGGGTAAAATGCGGTTTGGAAGACGTGTGGGGGAGGCTGTCTTCGCTCCCTCCCCATAGGGATATTTGAGATTACAGTTTTCATTTTTGAGGGTATGAATGAAACTTCCTTCACATTCATATATATCTTCATGAGATGTAAAAACACTAAATGTTATAGGCTTAAACCAAAACCGTCTTATATATAATTAATCCATTTCTGCTTCAGGGAAGGTGGCTTTCAGAAGAGGGCATGGAGTCAATTCATGCGCAAACAAACCGAAGCGCAAGAAATGCTTTTTATTGGAGGTTGTTAACTATTGAATTTCATTTCAAAATAAACCATCTAATAATAAAGTTAAAGATGTAACTATAGGGCATTTTTTTTAAGTTAAACAAGTTCTTAAAATTTTTGGCATGTTTTAGTAATGTAAGTAAGTAAGTAAGTAGTAATGTAAGTCAGAAAAAATCATCAAAATAAATTTAAAAATCTGTCATGAAACATTAAAACCATAAAAATTCTATGAAAGTAATTAAAATTATAATTAAAAAACTGGTTTGTTCAAAAGATATTTGACAGAATATAATAAAAATAAACGTTTTTAGTCTTGAATTATCAATTTTTGCCGCTATTGAAAAATCTAGTATCCCTTATCATATATTTGTTTTTTAAATAGTTAACAATTGAGTGAATTTTTGATTTTTAGTTTTATATTGAATTATTTTTAGAGACCCAGTAAGACGCCTAGAATACCTAGTCAACAGTTCAGAACTTGAAAGGTAAAAATTACCAATTAGAACTACAGGGCTATTTTTTCTTGTTAAGGTTAAGTGTGATGGCCTTGGACTGAATTGTCCTGTGGATAAACTATTAGACATATACATGTTGTTAGCTAAATTTTAGGTAAAACTTACTCATCAATAAGTATGTTATTTCACTAGAAAATGGAAAATACGTAACTAAGATTATTATACATTTCAGATCTGAAGTTGTTGTAAAGATTCAAGGATAAGTCCCAAAATCCCCCCCCCCCCTCAATATGAGCTTATTTTGTTTAAAAAGTTAAATAGCTTTAACTAATATTAAAGGCCTCAATCATAAAGTTCATAAAGTTTACCTTAAAGTAAATTACAATAAAGTGAGTTTTACCCATGATAATTAATTTAGTTCCAACTATTTATGCTTTCCCAAACCACATATTCTGATGAAGTCTTGAGAAAAAACCTGGAAATGCAACTTGTTAGATCATCAGCCAAAGGTAAATGTAACTGAGGTAGGCGGTGCATGGCTTCCATGAGCCCCGCAAAATTCTAAGTTTTCTGAGTCATTTTGCGGGGTTGATGGTGGCAAAGCACCCTCTCCTTTTGTAAACCACTAAAAATATTTGAAGTGAGATATTAAACCAAGCAATTTTCATAACACGTTGACACTAAATGTGCTTCTTACTGCAAAATGAATTAGTTTACTCCAATCTAAAATTTGACCAAAAAAATGGATTTATGTTTAGATAGATTGAGATGATAGCTGGTACAGACTACAGATAATTTTCAATCCACCGAGAATTTAAAAAATTGGTTAGCATTTTTACATAAAATTTGTGTATACTTATAAGTTTGTCTATGGAGGGGCTGAACAATTTTCACAAATGTCAAAATTGAATTTTAAAAGTTTAAGTGTGGCTCATGGCGGCACAACATCACCTCCCTCTTAATCCTAAAGCCTGTTTTTTAGTTAGTTTCTGGCTTTGAAAATAATTTTATCGTTAAAACAAATTGAAGGCACATATCTCGAATGCATATATTTTGTTAAGATGTTGCTGGATGATTGTAAATCACTGTGCTATTAGGATACTATTTAGTTTGGTTTTCAAAACCTATGATGAGCAACAAAAACTATTGCTTATATGTTCTGGCACATTTTATATTTCATATTTGTAAAAATTAACAATTTGTCGTTTAAACAAAGAATTGAATTGTAAAAATTTGTTAACCTAAAAGATAGATAAAACTAAATACAAAGTTATGAATGGCTGCTATACTTAACGGAAGATTCATGATATCAAGCAGAAACCCCATCTCTAAATTAGGTATATATTAATTAACCTTAGATATCATTGTAAGCATTTTTTAACATATTTTTCTTGTTAAGGTTAAGTGTGATGGCCTTGGACTGAATTGTCCTGTGGATAAACTATTAGACATATACATGTTGTTAGCTAAATTTTAGGTAAAATTTACTCATCAATAAGTATGTTATTTCACTTGAAAATGAGAAATTCGTAACTAAGATCATTATACATTTCAGATCTGAAGTTGTTGTAAAGATTCAAGGATAAGTCCCAAAATCCCCCCCCCTCACTATGAGCTTAATTTGTTTAAAAAGTTAAATAGCTTTAACTAATATTAAAGGCCTCAATCATAAAGTTCATAAAGTTTACCTTTAAGTAAATTACAATAAAATGAGTTTTACCCATGATAATTAATTTAGTTCCAACTATTTATACTTTCCCAAACCACATATTCTGATGAAGTCTTGAGAAAAAACCTGGAAATGCAACTTGTTAGATCATCAGCCAAAGGTAAATGTAACTGAGGTAGGCGGTGCATGGCTTCCATGAGCCCCGCAAAATTCGAAGTTTTCTGAGTCATTTTCTCCCCTAATGTTTTCTAAGTTTTCTGAGTCATTTTCTCCCCTAATGGAGGGGCTTAACAATTTTCACAAATGGCAAAATTAAATTTTAAAAGTATAAGTGTGGCTCGTGGTGGCACAACATCCCCTCCCTCTTAAACCCAAAGCCTGTTTTTATGTTAGTTTCTGGCTTTGAAAATAATTTTATCATTAAACAAATTATAAAAGTTGATTTTTTTAAACTGATTGAAAATAAAAATTTTACATTAAACCCCTATTTCCGTTCAGATCACACACACTATTAAACATTTTTAAGTATTTATTTTTAGGAGAAAACCTGGGTTAAATTAAAGCCATGCAGAAAGGTTCTGGAGTCTGTTAGTTATAAACGTTAAGTTAAAGGACTGAACTAAAACATTATATTGTTCTTATTTAAGTTAGGGAAATGTTAAGTTTTTGGTCTAATTGGGTTTAATCTGCAAATGTCTGCAAATATCAAACCCATTATTAATTCAATCAAATTTGTTTTTGCTCATACTGGCGGCAGACTACCACCTTGATGGATGTGGCCAAAGGCTTGAACAACAAAACTATTTTTTCTAATGCATTAAAGGAACCAAGAATTTATCATTTTCAATATTTTAATATGGATGCACTCATTTAAAAATTCGAAACATAATCCTCCATTTCTGTATGGCTTTGTTGTTAGGACGCACCAACCTAAACTGGAAAAAGGTAATTTTGAATGAAATCATAGTAAGTGCCAGGGAATTTTGTTGACTTGTTTTAATTAGCTCATTAAAGGACGAAATTTAAAGTCACCCACCATTTATAGAGTGAAATGACAAATTAACAACCGTACCTTTAGAAGCTTTGTTCATGTTAAGAATTAATTAGATATCCATGTCTTTAATCACATTATTGAGCCTATATCGGTTTCAAATGTACCTCTGTGTAAGGACAAGCAGCTAGCTCTTTAGACGAAGGGTCGCTTGAAATTTCAAGAAAACTGTTTTGTTTGATTTCTTATATTTTAGTGTATTTCTGATAATCCATTGCAAAATGTGACAAATGTTATTTATTTTTAAATGTGATTTCAATCTGATAAATAACACAGCTTTTTTTCAGGATAATTAACACGAGGATAAGCTAGGAGAAACCCAACTTCAGTAAAGAAAAATTTGAAAATCATCTTTTAACATTTAAGAGAACTGTTAAAAAGTGCATATCTGGGAAACGGATTATTGAGGAGGCCGAAGAAAAAGAAATATTAGAATATGATGTGTTCTTCTCCTAGTAAATGTACTTAATTTTAAATGTTGGCCGGCCAAGATACCAATATGTGTGTCATTTTATCATTGTTATCGCTTTTTTACTTTATTTTCAGGATTGCAATTGTTTTTAGGAGAAACTGCTATTCCGTTGAGAGGTAGTAAATTAATGGTTGCACGTTGATAAATGGCTGGTTAATAAGATTTCTTTGCATGCTCCTCATCAATTTTTATCTAAAGATTAATAACTACCATATATCCATTTTAATAGATGTAGCTCTTTTTCAGACGAAAATGTAATAGACATCACATTTTACCAGACACAGTATTGGTCAATAATTAAGGTTTAGAAAGTCGTCTTAGTTCTAAATTAATCTTGTATAACGTGTAAGGCAGACGCTGAACTCTAACCTTCGAGTGTGCGAGGTGGGGAAGACTTCACTGCAGATTTTACTTTCGTAAATGACCACTTTTTCAACAGTTTTCAATTAAATTAGTATTTATTTAGAGTAAGGTTAGGTTAAGACACTTTATGGGTCGGGCGCTGCGGCCTCGAGTTAGGTTGTTATGACACTTTCTGTGCCGAGCGCTGCGCCTAGGATTTAATCTCTATCCAAAAATGTCATCCATCTCTTAATCATGCTTTTAACTTAGCGCGGCAGGGAAGTCTTCCCCACATCACACACTCCAAGGTTGGAGTTTAGCGTCTGCCAAAATGTAAGACAAGTTCACAACTCTTCTGAAATTGGTTACGGAAGGAATTGTGCCGAAACCTGTTGATTCCAATTAAATATTTATTTAGTTCAATTCTGCAAAATTTGTTAAAATTTTACTTTTTTTACAAATTCTTGGTATATTAACATACAGATATTTTAAGCCATTCACAAGCCCCAGATTTAACGCCAATTGCGTTATGTCGAAAATATAGTTAGTGTCGCATTTAAATGTTGTAAATAAATCGGAAAAATATTTTGATCGACATATTCCACCAAACATGTAATTGGTCAATTATGAAGGTTGCGAAAGTCGTCTTAGTTCTGTAATTTAATCTTGTTAAAAGTTTTAAAAAGGTTCACACTTTCTAAAAAAGGTTATGGATGAATGTGCCGAAGCCTGTTTTCACCAAATTAATAATCATTTAGTTAAATTTTGCCAAAATTTTTATTCTTCATAAAATTTTTACTTGATTTACAAAACTATTCAGAGATTTTAAGCCATGCGACTCAAGGTAAGCTATAGATTTAACGACAATTGCGTATTTATGTCAAAATTAAAGTTGTGTTATACATTTAAATTCTGAAAATAAATGATTTAAACACGGATTGCTTTTTCTATAGTGTATTTACAAGATTTGTAAATTTTATTTTTAGCGAGTACTTTGATTCTGGTCTAATGAGAGAGGGAGTGTCCAGTTCCGCACATTTTTTAATTTTATGATAATTTTCGTCAGCTTCAATATTGTTGAATAAAAACCGGATCAACATGTTAACCAAAAATATTCACTCGGATTTATTGGAAGAGTTATACAAAACAACCAATTTTCTTCATTATTAAAACGTGAACACGATGAGAGTTTAGCAATAATGTAATCTACCTATTTTCTAATAGAGTACCAGGCTAATTGCTATTCTAAAACGTTAACACTAGATCTGTACTTAAGTTTAGAATTGAAAGTCATGCCGGTACAACGTTTTTGTGTCATGACGGTACAGAATAAATCTCAGAAGGTGTGTACAGTACGAGGCCGACCGAAGGCTTAGTGGAGGGTGACTGAGCCTCTAATGATTGAGCATGTCAAATTGTGAATTGAGCGTGTCTAATTGTGAATTGAGCATGTCAAATTGTGAATTGAGCATGTCAAATTAAGAATTGAGCATGTCAAATTGTGAATTGAGCGTTTCTAATTGTGAATTGAGCATGTCAAATTGTGAATTGAGCATGTCAAATTGTGAATTAAGCATGTCAAATTGTGAATTGAGCATGTCAAATTGTGAATTGAGCATGTCAAATTGTGAATTAAGCATGTTAAATTGTGAATTGAGCATGTCAAATTGTGAATTGAGCATAATTACCTTGACAGCCTCGACAGTCTAAGTCGTAGTAGAATATTCATAAACTATCTTCTCTCTCCCCAACTCCAGGTTTTCATTTTTCATCAGAAGTTTTACATTTTTCTTCGAAGTTTTATCTTTTCTTTTAATTTTATCTTAATCTGTTTGTTTTCTTGAGATTTCTTCAGTTTGGTTCTCTTCAGTCTTCCGAATATATTCTTGAATTCAAGATAGGAGACACCAGACTAATATTTACATATCACAACTTTCGGATTTTAGATTCACATTTTAAGGGATGTTTCTTCTAGAATGCTTTACCTTCGTTTCCCCCTTCCACCGGCCACCCCTTCCCATCCATCCCTCCTCTACCAGCCACCCCTATCCCCTTCCATCCCCCTTCCACCGGCCACCCCTCCATCCATCACCTGTTCACCGCGCGGCCACCCCTCCCCCTTTAAAAATCTTCCTTTGTCCAAATAACTTCTTTCGAATGTATGCTAACCGGCCAGTAGTGATCCGAGCCGGTACAACATGTACTGTATATATTTTTTCAGGTACTTTCCAGTCTGGACTACCCAGTGAAGAGTCGACCAGTACATCCCAATAAACTTGGCAATTAGGTAACGTACACTGTACAGGGTGTCCCAATATACATGGTAATGAGTTAACAATTTTAAGAACATCTTTGCTAAGAATTAACAACTGTATTATGCCGAATTTTAAAGGAAGTAATATAATTATTTTTAAATTTAAATGGTAGAAGGTTGTATGATGTATTGATGATGTGTTTGTAATATTTCAACAAGATGAACAATGAAGAGGGAAAACATTGTTTGTATAAAATAATCTTTTCATTTTACTACAGTACAACAGTCAGCAATTGTAAACGAACAAATACTAAACTCTAGCAGACAAACATTTCATCGATCACCAATCACCATACTAAATAAAAGCTATTTATATAGACGATTCTTAAGGCGTCACTCACTTTCAATTAGACACCCTGCATGAGCATCATGTTTGATTTATAACTGCTGAAAGCTCAGCAATTTCATTTGCGCGTACAGAAAAAAATGTTGTTCCAAAATCTACATTTAATTTTGTGTGTTATCTCCAACAATATAATTATAATTAATGAAGTTTTAATCAATGAGACGCCTGCTTTAAAAAATTCTGTGAACAAAATTAAAACCAAACATTTTTGAGCTTGATCTAAGAGAAAAAATTATGTAAATTTTACAAATTGCCTCTGTTTTTGACCTGAAATTTTCCTATTCCAATCTAAAGAAAGAACGCCCCCCCCCGGGGGAATGTAGGGAAGGG
>NW_019396205.1:28491-77311 GCF_000591075.1 Eurytemora carolleeae
TTCAGGGGGTTCTGGAGGTTCAGGGGGTTCAAGGGCTTCAGGTGGTCATGGGATTCAGGAGGTTCAGTGGGTTCAGGTGGTTCAGGGGGTTCAGGAGGTTTAGGAGGTTCAGGGGGGTTCAGAGGGGCCAGGGGGTTCAGAGGGTTCTCAGGTTGCAAAGATATAGGGATTAGAAATTTAGTGTTTGTGGTGAATATAATCTAGGTGGAAACTTTTGAAATTAGTCAAATTGATTCCGATTAGGTAAAGTTATGCTTTCTTCTACTCATTTTATTTTCTTCCACTAACTTAATTAACTTTTTTTTCTTAATTTTCGAGTGTTCAGATTTTTTGTCCGTTAACATATTTGAATATTTACAAATCAAATAAATTAAATGTTAGATTCTAAAGTTTCAGTTTGTCCATTAGTCAAAAAGCTTGACTCTAAGGTTAAAGTTCCCAACTTCTTATAAACAAGATCCAGAAAAATGTGCATTGAATGTCGTCTTCGTTTCAAATGGTGAATCTGTAAAAACGTTCAAAGCACTAGTTTCGAAATAGTTTGATTGAATCCCTAGCGACAATACATGAATATGTTATGCATATCTGAAATGCATTTTGCAAATTTCAAACTTCACTTTCAACCATAAATTGTGATTTTTGGGAATGTTTTTATTCACCCATTATTCTTCCTTTTTCTTTGTTCTAAACTATGTTCTGACGCAAAAATCCATCATAGGTTTGTCAAATATTGACGAAGAAACTAAGCGCCTTGTAGTTTTGAATTATTAATGTTCAAGGCTACAAAAAGATATAAAGTGTTAATGGTAACTAAGGACATGTTTAGATTTGGTTAGATGAGCGTGGAGTGAGAAAGTTTAAATGAATCTTGAACCTGTATATAATATCAGAAGATCGGACATATTAATCTTGTGTAAACAGTAAACTATAGTTTAATTTAGATATTGAACACAAGTTAAACATTCAACCCAATCTTAGATTATGTATTTAACTAGAGTTGTAATACATATCGGTGCATGTCCCATAGTAACATAGATAAATTACGTTGTACCTTTTCCGT
This sequence comes from Eurytemora carolleeae, assembly GCF_000591075.1. NCBI lineage: Eukaryota > Metazoa > Arthropoda > Copepoda > Calanoida > Temoridae > Eurytemora > Eurytemora carolleeae. The sequence continues at coordinate 29,552 of NW_019396205.1, forward strand.
AAACCTAAATGTGTTTATCAGTAAATACGCAAATCTTGTATTGCGATTAACGTATATATATAACTCTGTCGAACCCATATTGTGATTAGCTTAACTACGTTGTATATAACTACGCATAACTTGCAAATACGTGCATTACATAGATATCTAAATACATGTTAGTTGGAATAGACTCCGCTTTGATTACTGTGTGAGAAGTAATTGTTCCTCGTTTAGCTTCCAAGTTTATGAGATCTTGACCAGTAGTTTGGCATTGATAGAACAGTTGAGATCATGTCTATAGTGTTTGTCATTGATAGTCTCTGAGATCGTGCCCGGTTGTTTGGCATTGTTAGAAAAGTTTAGATCAAGCCCAGTGATTGGCATTGATAGAAAAGTTGAGATTGTGCCTAGTGTTTGGTATTGATAGAATAGTTGAGATCGTGTCCAGTGTTTGGTATTGATAGTCTCTGAGAATGTGCCCAGTGTTTGGCATTGACAGAACAGTTGAGATCATTCCTATAGTGTTTGGCATTGATAGTCTTTAAGATCGTGCCCAGTGGTTTGGCATTGATAAAACAGTTAAGATCATGCCTGAAGTGTTTGGCATTGAGTCTGTGAGATTGTGCCCAGTGGTTTGGCATTGATAGAACAGTTGAGATTATGCCTATAGTGTTTGGCATTGATAGTCTCTGAGATCATGTCCATATTGACATTGATAGTGAAGAGTTGTACCTGGAAAGTTACGGGTTGAGGAACCCTTATGGTGTAGGGCATTTACTACAGAGTAACACAAGTCAACAATTCAACCCAATCTTAGATTATGTATTTAACTAGAGTAAAACAAGTCAACCATTCAACCCAATCTTAGATTATGTATTTAACTAGAGAAACACAAGTCAACCATTCAAACCAATCTTGGATTATGTATTTAACTAGAGTAACACAAGTCAACCATTTAACTCAACCTTAGATTATGTATCTAACCAGAGTAACACAAGTCAACAATTCCACCCAATCTTAGATTATGTATTTAACTAGAGTAACACAAGTCAACCATTCAACCCAATCATAGATTATGTATTTAACTCGAGTAACACAAGTCAACCATTTAACCCAATCTTAGATTATGAATTTAACTAGAGTAACACAAGTCAACAATTCAACCCAACCTTAGATTATGTATTTAACTAGAGTAACACAAGTCAACAATTCAACCCAATCTTAGATTATGTATTTAACTAGAGTAACACAAGTCATCTATTCAACCCATCCTTAGATTATGTATTCAACTAGAGTAATTCAAGTCAAGTTATAAAGCAAATACTTTGTTTTCGGTTCATTTGCCTGCTTTCTCTCAAGCAGAACGGACCTACTATGCAGTACCAGAATTGCAGCTGGGGAAGCGCTGAGTTTAGTTAAACATCTTGTATCCTACAGGGGACGCTGGAAGCATAGATTAAAACAAAGCTTTATCTTCAGCTTGGTGCACTGAAAGAGGAGTTTAACCCCTTGTGGGAATACAAGCCATGCACAACGATACCGGTTTTTTACTCGACCAGATGTGAGGACTGGACTGCCATGGAAGATACCTCTCAAGAGAGCTTTCAGGGATCACAACTCCCCATTATGCATATGGGGTGCAGTCAAGGGTAAATTCCTTAATTTCCCTAACTGGGAAACAGTATAAAATGAAGGAAAACAGGGAGAAATCCCTGTACCCTTCTTCCTACAAACCTCCTTATCACTCTCCTACCTGCTTCACAACTTGATGTTAAAAAAACTTTTTGGAAAGGCCTTAAAGTGTAAAAACAAGAAACAAGAAGGAAGAAGAAAAAATAAATTGAACAGAAAATAGTGGAAGGGAAATCTCTTGACCGTAGAGATGGGTGCTTAAAGCAAGATAAACAAGAAAGAAGAAGAAAACTTTGAACTGGAAAAATTAGAAGGGGATTTGAGCTTTACATTATCTATTTTTTTCACCAATAGCGAATAAAGACAAATACACACGTCTAGCTAGGAATGCAGGAGCTGACACAGTAACATGACTGAAGCAAAATTTTAAAACAAACAAGGGAGAGAGTAACCTTGCCACTCTCAATATATAGAAAATAGATACATAGCCCCAAATAATAGTTCTGCCTCTGGAATTTGGCTAGCTGCAGAAAACATTAAACAAATTCTTTTATTTTTATTTTAAAAATTAGCCAAAGTATGATTGAAGGATGGACAAGGAATGGACGATCAAGAAGAAAGAATGTTTTCATCTGATATCATATTGAAATTTAAAAATATTGTAAAATTTAATTAAAATAAATTATTAAAGTTAAAAATTTTGTTTTCAGTGGCTTAAAAACATATTAAGTTCCCACTGCAAAATTGCCGTATTTCAAGCCCATTGAACTATTTTAAATTATAATTAGTGTCTAAAAAATTAAAAATTGTTTTCCATTTCACAGTTTTATGGATTCCATTTTAGAAAAATATTTTTATAATATTTGATTTTCTTGATTTTTACTGATTTATTCCCGGCTCTTAAACAAAGTCAATGATCTAGGAAATGACCAATTTCAGCGCTGAAAAGAATATTTTAATAGAATTCTACAGACTATGCAAAAATGTATGAAAAAAAGGGAAACCTATGTGGGTTACAAACATAAAACAATAGCTGTGCACCTAGGGTTTTTTTTTGGTTGGGGGGGGGGTCAGAAAGAACAAAATATTAAAGGTTTTAAAACTTTCTGAGAAAAAATATCCTCTGTTTTGCCCTACTGCTTTCACAATCTCTATAAGGGGGGGGGGGGGAGCATATGAGTTAGGATAGGGTGGCCATTCCCCTTGATGGCTCGCCTGTTTAGATAGAAAATCTGAGTCTTTCTTTAATATTTATATTCATTTACATAAGAAATTTGATTCAGGTTCATTTCTGTAGTTTTATTAGCGCGACATTGTTGCTTTGGTATCAAAAAAAGGAGAGTGTGTCAACACTCTTTTATCAAACCAAGCCTGAAAGGTGCGTTGCATCCTTTTTCTCTTAACAATATTCACAATTTCCATAAATCTAAAAATTCCTTGGGTGTTTCTGTTTACTTTGATGGATTTCCAAAAATAATTGAATAAACATTTTTCAAATAATCATGGCTATTTATGACATGAGAAAGTAATTAATTAACCCTCCATAAAAACTCTAGCTGATATACTGCATGCAATGGATAACTAGAAAATATGAATACAGATAACTGTAAATTAATTTTAAACATTGAAAATGAACAATCAAGATTTTTTCTCTCGGGCCTCCCCCCCCCCGTCCCACTTTTCCTTCTATCCTTATGGACCTGCCGTATTTCTACATTTTGCATTCTACTTGAACAAAAACTTATCATCAAGCTTTCAACAGGAAAATAAATTCATGTTCTATACTTTTCCTGTTCTTGTTAAATTTTTCATCAGTTCAACATCATCGTTTCTTAAACAGTGAGATCCAGAAAACTCTGAAATAGGAAGACGACTTTTAGATTTCTGACTTAAGACTTTAACTTTAAAAGGAAACTCGGAAGTTTCATTCAACGACACCAACTTAAATGTTCTGACTAGGTATTTGAAGTACAGTTTCAATAGGTTCTTTAAGTTAATCAATCAAAGATGGATCTAAGATTAATATTCTGAACAAATTCCAAACTATCTCTCTATCTAACGGATAATAAATTAAGCAAATCCCAATAATCATTAAGGGACTAGATTAATAATTAATTAATAAATCATCTAGGCTTTCAGGACGCTTCGCGACCATCTTCTATTTCAATTGTAAACATATTCTCTTTGTATACATTGTAAAACAAAAAAAACAAAATATTTCGCGGATTTTATAAAAAAATTCGTTGATTTTCAAAATTTTCAAAAATTAAATTTTTGAGACATATCTTCGGAAATACAATTATTCATAAACATTTCCTGGGGTCACGTGAGATCACATGAGGTCACATGAGGTCTCACAATTTGGGCCCAATGGGTTCAGCCGTTTTGACGTTTATTGGACACAAACAAACAAACAGACACCAAAACACCTAGACACTCAAAGTATATATTTAGATAAGGAAAATACCTACATTAATGGAAACTAACTAAAAGTAAAAACATGATATTTTTATCAACCAGTGTTAGACTATAACAAATTTTGAAGAAAAGGAGAATTATATTGAAATCTAGCCGAAAAAGTGTAAAACCGCTATTTTGTTGTACTGGTAGTACCGTGTTAAAAGCACATTTGAGATCTGTGAACGAACGCTTTAGATGAACGAAAGATTTGACAAACAAACGAATTCAGTTAAAAAGTAACGAAACAGAAGGAACATGAATGATGTTTCAGATAACGAACAATTCTGAACAGCTGAAAAACACAAACGAATTGTTAACAGCCAAACACTCCCATCCATTGTTTAGTGAAAATCAATGTTGAATACTGAAACTATCGTTTCGTGAAATCTTCTAAAAAAACTTTAAAAGGCGAAAAAATGTCCATCAAACTTACAAAAATTATTTTTCCTCGCTTTCACATATTTTGCTTGAAGTTTACAAAAAAACTAGCAAAAAAGATAAATATGATAAAAAATAATGAGCGTGTTTAATAATTTTTTTTCCAGTTCAGGGGGGGGGGCTGCCGTCTTTGGAAAAAACTATCGTGATACTCTGAAATGTACTTTTGTTTTTTCTTGTCTGTCAATTGTAGATTAAGGTCTTGCAATAAATGTTCTTAACTCTTATCCTTTGATCCCTTGTGTATGTATGTTTGTAATAAATATCTTAGTTATAAACCTGAACACACCTAGATAAATTACTTTCTGCATTGTCTGTAAATCTAAATGCGCTTATCATTAACTACGCAAATCTTGTATTGCAATTAAGCTAACCTATATACTTCTGTAAATAATTATGTTTAACCTGTATTGTGATTAGCTTAACTACGCTGATATATAACGACGCAAAACCTTTGATTACGTCCATTACCTTAATCTGTAACATAGAAATCTAAATAAACATCAGTCCTGAATCACTTTCTTGAAAGATAGATATAGATTGGGAATTATATTGAGTATTGATACAGAAAAAAATATGTCCATATTGACATTGATACTAAAGTATTATTAAAGGGAATGTTCTTATGCCTCGTGGATTAACGAGAGGAATTGAGTGTTGATACAGATAAAGTTGAGTCCAGATTGACATTAATACTAAAGTATTTATCAAACGGGTTCTTATGAACCGTGGATTAATGAGAGGGATTGAGTTGTACCTGGATTGATACTGACCTAAAAGTATTTCGAGGAGTAGGGTATTTACTTCATGTATACTCGTACGCCAATAGGGGAGAAGAGCCAAATGTTAATTTAGCTTCTCTTAAATATTATTTATGATGAAACAGTTTCTATTTATTCTCTAGAGCTAGGGGAGAAGAGCCAAATGTTAATTTAGCTTCTCTTAAATATTATTTATGATGAAACAGTTTCTATTTATTCTCTAGAGCTAGCTAGGGGAGAAGAGCAAATGTTCATTTAGCTTCTGTTAATGCACACTATTCACACTTGGAGCCAAACTCTAGCAGTTTATCTTTCTTCAGAAAATATTGTAATATTATCAATTCAAACTAATTAGTTTCAGAATTCAGATTAAGATTAAGATTTCGTACTGAACGTGTATTGAGAATTGTATTTCATGGTTATCAATTATGAATATCTTTATTGCAACAATGTACACATTAAAATATTTTAGAGTTTAAATACTTTAAGATGGATTATCTTTTTTTAAAAAACAAATTTGCTATTTTTATTTTCCCAGTTTTAAAAATTACAATTTTTAAGCGACTTCTAATTGATAAATACTTTTTTTAATGTAGATAATCATTTTCCCAATTTTCTTCTTTTCTGTACACTCCTGTCCATTTCTTTACTTTATTTAACTTGGATTATCTATTTATATATTTTGCTTGTCAAATAAACGTCAGAACGGCTGAACCGATCCCAGGGAATGTTTATGAATGGTCAGATTAAAAAAAATAGCCTAAAAAGCCTAGTATTCTAAACTAATGGTAGCCTTATATTTTAAAACTAATCCTTTATTTTACTAATTTTACATTTTGCTCATTTCAAACAGAAGACAATTGCAGAATACATGATGCAAGATTGTGTCTTTATTTCAAAATGTGATAAATAAAGATGTATCATAATGAGTTGAAGCTAATAAAAACCTTTATTTATTATTATTGACATGATTTACAGATTTGATCAGTTTAAATATTTAAAATTCTAGATGAAGCTAACTTTGGTGGTTCTTTTGGTTTGAAGGGACTCCAAGCGAGTGTTTTCAAGTGATCATCAATGAAAAAGTGGCAATGCCCGATTTACAACGATACCCTTGAAACCTTAATCAAATAAAAATGTGAAAGATGCCGTTATTCTGACTCGAAAAGAAATGCAAATGAAAATAAACAGTTTTAAGAATCAAAAACATAGATATCTAATTCATACAAAGTTTTTAAGGACACCATTGTGAATTGGGCATTGCAAACTTTGCATGTAGGGTCACTTGAAAATACGCTTACAGTCCCTTTAAAGGGATTATTCGTACTTTTTGAACTGAGAAGCTTCTCAGCTTCATACCTTTCAATTCCTGAGAGGCAAAAATAACCAAATTAAAATAATTAAACCGTTTTCACTTCCGTAATGTACTTGAACTTTTCATTATTTTCAGTGTTTTATCAATTAGATAAGCGTTTAAAATAAATTATGATTACTTTAATTTAAAACTTGCGTTTTTATGTTGAAAAGTTTAGTTTACTGATACTTTCTTTTATAAAATTTACTATACTATGATTTCTGCTAAATCAAATAAACTAAATTTTAAATATCAGGTTGCAAAGATATTCGGATTATTAATTTTTATTGTGTGGCAAAAAATTAGCTCGTTTAATTGAATATTTAAGTCTGTGACATGGAATCAAAAACGTGTTTCAGACAAAACTCTATTATTAATTTGATCAGAAAATTTTGATAACATTGCCTGACGGACATTTTTGAAAAAAGGATTGTTTGGGTTTTATAAACACTGTTTTATTAAATAGGTAAAACATATTTTTCAGAATATAAATGCGATGAACAAAGTTAAATTATATTGAGAACTTTAAAGATTATAGATTCAGATTTGAACAGAATGGAAAATGATTGAGAAAATAAGTTTCTTGAAATAAAACTTGAAAAGTCTTTAAGCTGGGATCATAATCAAATAGAATAGATTTGAGAAAAAATAGAATTAATAATGTAAGTATTTTCGAAATAAAAAAGGAACGTTATCACATTCCAATCCACACTGTTCACTCCTGTATGCCGAGTCCATTAGTGCCTGATCCAATCAGGGTTCAGTCATGTGTTTGTTGTCTATTCATAAACCAATAGAAATAGTATGGCGGTAACATCTATCTTTCTATTTTGTCATTATCCAATTAGAGATGAATCCTTCAATCGGCGCTAAATAAGTTTTAATTTTTTTAATTTTTTTTCTTTTACAAATGTTGCTTCTAATAAATATAATGGGAAATTTATTTTTGTTCGATGAGTTACAAATGTTCACTTAAGCTTTTTGATTATATACTTTTAGCCTTTTTAAGTTGAAAGGGTTTAGTTTGAAATTTATAATTAATTTTCATAATTAGCTTTGTTTATTATTTATATGTGAGTTGATGGTAAATTTCTGGAAGCATTTTTTATTCAGAGTAAAATTAAAATTTAAAATTGTTATTCAAGTTGGATTTTAAAGGGACTGTATGCGTAATTTTAAATGACCCTCTATGCAAAGATGGTAATGCCCAATATACAAAGATTAAATTTGATCAAAAATGTGGAAGATGCCGTCGTTTTTCTGATTCTAAAAATGTTTCTTCATTTCTTCTGATAAACCATAAATATGCAAATCACTTTAGCAGAGAAGCCGCAAATTAAAATACTCAGTTTAGAGAAACAAAAACATACATATCTAATTCATACTTAAAATGCGGGATTAGTTTTATGAAAATTTCAATATCAATAATTATAGGAGAGGATTTTCCAAAAATTTCAGAGCGAATTTTAGTAATGATATTCATTATTTACCTAAAAGATGCCGTAGGATCACATGCAAGGATTCCTAAATACCATGTTTTCTCTAATTCATTTTTAATTATTAATTATTATTCTTAATAAATTACGTATTTTTGTGAAATTAAATCTTACATATTCTACTTACAATGTCTATTGTTTACTGTCCAGCTTAAAATCAGTATTTGTTAAATCTAAAAATAAAATTTTTCCTTATCTATATATCTATATATCTTATCTATATATCTATATATCTTATCTATATCTATATATCTTATCTATATATCTATATATCTTATCTATATATCTATATATCTTATCTATATATCTAAAGTCCTGTCCAAATGAACTTCTCACCCAGTATCAGCATCAGGGGCATATAAAGGATTATATATGGGGAGGGGGCGCAAATATTTTTTGACCCTCCCCCAACTTAACATATGTTAGATCGATTCAAGGGAAAAAATAATTACTTTAAATGTTCTGAAGCAAGATTATAATGTAAGGAAAGTTAATTGTAGTTGCGTATATTCTGCGTTTATAAAGAAACCAGTTCTCTCAAGGCTGAATTTCTAAACAAGAATAAATGCATCAGTGTGTGTTTAGTATCCGAGGAGGTTAAAAGCATTACATTTTTATAATTTTGATTATTCACATAATAGTTTCCTATGACCAGAATATTTTATTGATTTTTTATGTGAAAGGTGGATCCCATGTCAGGCTTCGACATCCGTCTTGTGTTTACATTACCGCCTAGTGACAGTACACTGCAGTACACAAGATGCATACACCGCTAAAATAACATTCCTTACGTACATTATAACCTTGTTCTAAAGTATCTATAAAGATAATTTTGAGGAGTCTTATGGATTATATGGAGGGGCACTGCCCCCTAACCTACCTCTGTATATGGAGGGGCACTGTCCTCTACCCTACCTCTGTAAATGAGGGGCATTGCCCCCTAACCTACCTCTGTATATGGAGGTGCATTGCCCCCTAATCTATCCCCTGTATATAGAGGGGAACTGTCCCCTAACCTACCTCTGTAAATGGAGGGGCATTGCCCCCTAACCTACATCTGTATATGGAGGGGCACTGCCTCCTAACCTACCTCTGTATATGGAGGGGAACTGCCTAATAACCTATCCCCTGTATATGGAGGGGCACTGAACCCTATCCTACCTCTGTATATGGAGGGACACTGCCCCCTAACCTATCCCCTGAAAATGCCCCTTTTAAGATATTTGAAAGAAAAAATCTACAAAAATTTCCTTGTTATCAACTTTTATTTCAAATAAAACTAAGGTTTATTGTTAACAACAACAAATAACTTTTTATTGATGAGAAAAAATAATTAAGTTTGTCCAAGAAAAACTAAGGAAAAGAAAACTTATTGCCCACTGCACACTGTTTTTAGAATTGTTCCTTTTTAATAAGATATTTTTCAAATTCTTTTTATTAACAGAGATATTTTTCAGTACCCTTAAAGAAGATAAAAAACATAATGCTTGCTAATCTTAATCCAAGTAAACTAGTTCAAAAGATAGTAGTGGAGAGGCAAGGTAAATTGTAAAATCTTTCAAAACATTATAAAAATAACTATTTGTTCTGATGAATAGTTTCATTTTTAAGTATTTTTTGATTAGTCTTCGTAAAATTCAATGGTTTCCTACACGTAAAGTTTTATTCACCAAGCCTGATAAAAATTACAAACATTCTTCTGTAAACTTATTTTAAAAGTTAGTAATGTGCTAAAAAACATAAGAAATTCTTTTCAATCTGATATTTTTCAATTTGTTGGCCATTCTAAAAGTTTTTTATATTCTCTCAAATTGTTTTTTGAATTTCTTTCTGAGATTTATTATATTTATAGCAAAGTGTTTCAAATCTAATTTCTTATTTCAGCTTGTATGGTTTTTAAGGAATGCTTAAACATAACCCTGATCAAAATAAACATTTCTTAAAGATGTTGTTCTTGCTTTTATCTGTGTCCTGTGAGTATGGAAATCTTCTAAAAAGAAGATCAAAAAATTCTTTTTTAGAGTAACTGACTGCTTGCCACAAGCTTTAATTTCCTAATCCTCATATCTTAGCAACCAGAGGCCTTTGACCTAGTACATTCTATAAATTCCGCTATATAAATACACCACCAGGTAGCAAAAATAAAGGGATCAAAATATTATAGTTTTTAAGCAAATAATTGGTGCATTGAACCAGTTTTAAAATATCATGTTTTCTCCTAGATGCTGCTGCTGCTTCTAGCTGTGTCCTGTGTGTATGGAAATGTGATTGTACAGCAACCTTTACATCAAGCAGATGAAGAATGCGGTCAGCCTGCTATACCTCCAAACAATGAACAAAGAATTATAAATGGAGAGGAAGTGATTCCTCATTCTTTCCCATGGCAAGTGTCTATCAAGGGGAAAGCTGATGAGCACTACTGTGGCGCATCATTGCTTTCTCCCAACTGGATTCTAACCGCGGCACACTGCGCAGAGATCGTCTTCATTGGAACGTACTACGGAGATGTTGTTGTTGTTGGACAGCATGACAGAAGAGATGAGGGTGAGGAGGGAAAGCAAACAATAACAATTGCTGAGAAATACATACATCCAAACTATGATTCTCCAGACAGAGCCCAGGATGTTGCTTTACTTAAACTAGTTGAACCAGCTGTAATGGGACCAACTGTTTCCCCACCTTGTCTTCCTGACCTTGGAGATTTCGGGGATTCAAGTTCTTTCCCTGCAGGTATGTCTTGTATATTGACTGGTTGGGGTAAGGTTGGACCTAATGAGAATCTACCTGGAGATCTATATGGTCAACCCTGGACCCTGAGACAAACCAACCTTCCTCTGCTAGATGATGAAACCTGTTCAGATATATACCTGGAAGGTGCTGATTTCAATATCCAGTCAACTATGCAGTGTGCTGGAGGAGATGGACACACCTCCTGTAACGGAGACAGTGGGGGACCTCTGGTCTGTGAGAAGGATGGAAGATGGTTCCAGGTTGGGATTGTTAGCTTTGGTCCTGCTCCATGTGACTCCAGTATACCAGCAGTATACACCAGGGTTGCAGGGTTTGTGGATTGGATTGAGGAGACTATTCAAGCTAAGGGTGGATGGTAGTTTCAATGAAACAATTGAAATATAATGAAAAAAAAGATTTTTTAAAATTTGAATTTAAATGATTCTTCTTGATTTCTCTTTCCTGCAGTAACTGTTAAAGTGTAGTGTAGTGTAATGTAGTGGAGTGCAGTAGTGTAGTGTATTGCAGTTTAGTGTAGTGTAGTGTAGTGTAGTGTAGTGTAGTGTAGTGTAGTGTAGTGTAGTGTAGTGTAGTGTAGTGTAATCTAACAAACAAATTTTTGATATGACTTAAGAAGATGTTTGTTTAACTCAAAGTTTTTACATATATCACATTCCTGAACAAGTTTGGTATGCTGGTAACTTTCCCATTTATTATGTTCCTCTTTTTTAAAGCTGTAACTATGCAGTGACTTGATGGAAGTCTAGATCTGAAAGGTCTGATCAGATCAAGTGTTCGTAACAGAGACCTGAACCCACCCACCCATCTATATCTAATCTCAAGTGCCACTCTATTTATGATAAACAGGGGGCATGCACGATTCACAACGGTACCCTTGAAAACTTAATCTGATCAATAAGGTGGAAGATATATCGCTATTTTTACCTTGAACAGTGCTGATAATGTAATTTCATCTTTAGAATTCAAAATATATTTTTAACTTCTAAAAATATTGATTTAAACAATGTGTATTAACACATTTAGGATAAAAAGTTATTGTAAAAAAAACTTATTATATACTGTAAAATATATGCAATATTTCTTTAAAAGATTTAGTATTATAAACATCCCATGTTAGCTTTATATCCCATATGTGCTATAATTACGCATAGCCATCCAACTTTTGTACAAATGAAATCTTTTCAAATGGGTTTCCAAGCACAACCTCTAAGAAATCCTTCTCAATTTATAAGTTTGCGCAATCTGCTATTAAATTTGTCGAGGTTTATAACATATATCGACAACAAACATTTAAAACAATATTATTTATTTTACATTTTAAAATAAAGAATATTAGAGACATAAAAGGACTATTTAATACCTCGATGACTTAAAACCTTTTCATATATTCCACGATGATGATGAACTCAATATGGATAAGATTATCTTAAATGGAACTTAGTCCATCATAAAATTGTGTACCTGTTTTAACAGAATAGTTTAATGTGATAGAGACACACTTTCTAAACGAACACACCCATGGAAGTAACAATTTTTCTACTTCAGCAATTCCCAACGCAATGCTAACACATTTAGTGATTTTAGGGAGGTGGGCTCTGTGTTTTCAGCAGGCAGGTGTAGTACCACAAATATTCATGTTAGTTATTGTAAATCTGAAATCTTTTCATAACTGAATTACAATAATTGATAATTTATTTAGACTAATGCTTTTAAAGTGGAAAAACGTTTATAAACATTTACTGACAATTAATTTCCAAACTCTAAAATTTCGTCTTAAAAAACGTTACTTTTTACCGCAAATATTAAATGCACATAATTTTGAAAAATTTATTGTAAAAATTCTTCAAAATTAATCTAGTTCAAGAGACACCTAGTGTTGATAACTTAAACTAAAATGCCATAAGAATTCCGAAAGCTTGCTAATCTGACCAATCAAATCCCATAGACACACACAATTCGTCCAATGAGAGAGAGGTGTATCATGTATAATTTCATAGAGCTTTCATATATTTGTTAGTGGGCCACCTTGAGTGTGTGTGGGGAGGGAGAAGGGTGGAGGGACTAGGGACAGGTTTAGCAGGGGTGACATGGAAACGCCTCAACATGGAAACAGATCAAAAATTATTTTTGAGGAATTTCCGTTTTTTTTTAAATTCGAGGAAATCCCTCGAAAGTTCAGAATTGTTGAGGAATTTCGGAATATTTTGTATCCGTTTCCCAATATTTAGAGTTGAATGGTTTCCTCTTTTTTTTGATCAATTTTCTTGTATTTGTAGGTTCGTTTCCTCATATGTTTGATCTTTTTCCGCTTTTTTCAAAAACTTTAAAAATCTCATTTTGTTGATCGGTTTCCTCAAATTTTAGATCCGTTTCCTCATATTTTTGATCCGTTTCCGCTTTTTTCAAAAACTTTAAAAATCTCAATTTGTTGATTGGTTTCCTCATATTTTAGGTTCCTTTCCTCATATTTTTGATCCGTTTCCGCTTTTTTCAAAAACTTTTAAAAATCTCATTTTGTTGATTGGTTTCCTCAAATTTTATGTCCGTTTCTGCTTTTTCAAATACATTAAAAATCTCATTTTGTTGATCGGTTTCCTCAAGTTTTAGGTCCATTTCCTCATATTTTTGATCCGTTTCCGCTTTTTAAAAAAATTTTAAAAATCTCAATTTGTTGATGGGTTTCCTCAGATTTTAGGTCGGTTTCCTCATATTTTTGATCCGTTTCCGCTTTTTTCAAAAACTTTAAAAATCTTAATTTGTTGATCGGTTTCCTCTAATTTTAGATCCGTTTCCTCATGTATTTTTGATCCGTTTCCGCTTTTTTCAAAAACTTTAAAAATCTCAATTTGTTGATTGGTTTCCTTAAATTTTAGGTCTGTTTCCTCATATTATGATCCGTTTCCACTTTTTTCAAAAACTTTAAAAACCTCAATTTGTTGATTGGTTTCCTCAAATTCTAGGTCTGTTTCCTCATATTTTTGATCCATTTCCTCTTAGTCAAAAACTTTTAAATCATTTTTTTTTGGTATCCGCAGGGGAGTACTGAGAGTATTTTCAGAATTTGAAGTAAAAAAACGGCATTTTTTTTCGCTGAAGGGTTTGCTTTGTGCTCAATAATATACTAAATTCTTATAATAACAAAGAGAACTCTTAGTCAAATTAAATTATTTCAATGGAGCTGTTTTGTATCCCCCCTCTCCCCCCCCCATCTATACTATTTAATCAATTTTGAAATATAGTGTGCACGCTCCCCAAAAAATATTGTTGATTACAGACGATTATAAAAAGTCGTCTTTCATCTTGAAATACAAGAAAAAACTATTAACATAGAAGCTAGATTCCACTATCATAATCCTAAGTCTGCAGATTTGCCCCTGCACAGATCAGGGAATTAATTGTATAAGAATTCAGGGGGGGGCTTTTTAAAATTTTTGAAATTTTATATTTTTTTGTAATCAAATGGTCAAAAAAATTCAGTGAACCTTTTTTTTCTCGAAAATCAAAGGTTCAGAAAAGCAAAAATGTTTATAGATATTATTTCTATCAAATTCTAGAATTTTATTAAGATTTGCAAAATTGTAATAAAAAAATTCTTAATTTTCAGTTCTGATCTATTTTTTAATGAGAATTTCTTTGAATCCTCCAGTTCAAAAAACTAACAATTATCTGCATATGTAAAGAATTGTCATAAAGCAAATGGTTTTACAAAAACCTTAAAAATCAGTTGTTATGTGAAATGGGTCTGTGCACACTGCACAATTAGTCTAAAAGTTGTCTTCCTGTTCCACAGTTTTGTGGTTCTCACTGTAACATTTTTATAAAATATTGATAAAATAATGTATCACTGATTCCACAGAAAGGACTAAATATGTGTACTAATTTGTTTAAACCTTTCACAGTATATGTACAATATATTGCTTGATACACAAAAAAGAGTTTAAATGAGCTTGTAGGTTAGGTTAGGTTAGGTTAGATCAAAAAAACATATACAAAAGTGTATGACCTTTAAGTAAATTATACCTTTTTTCTTATCTGTGTAATTTCTACAGCTAATAAAAAAAATATTTGATGAATATAAAAAAGTACTGATTTCATACAGATTGTCCCAATAAACATGGGAATTCAGTGACGAATTCTGCTATGTTTACAATTTGTTTGTTTATGTTTTGACCATGCATACGGTTGTTCTTAGTAAAACAAAAAAATTACAGTAAACTAACAGAGTAAACTTGTCCGTCTTCACTGTTCATCTTGAAGAGACATAAAGACAAATCTTTATAACAGTAATTTACCGTTTTCACTAAAAAAAACTCTAGCAGACATAATAATATTATGGTTTAAGAAATTAGGAATTACACTGCTAATTCATATCAAAGAGGATATCGAATTCATCACTGAATTCCTATGTTTATTGGGACACTCTGTACACATTCATTAAATGATTTACACTCTATAAATGTTTAAATAACTTTTTCGAACTGATTTTTTTTAAGGATTAAAAATACAGTTAAAAAGTTCATGACTTCATAGAAAAGAATGCTCTATTGTCTTATTTGTGTAATCTGTAAAACATTTTAAAAACACATAGGGTTTAAAAAACGAAATTTGAAGAAAACTTAAATTTCAAATTAAAAAATCTATTTTTTAGCTTATGTTTGTCCCGGGATACCCATGGGTTCCCTCAAAAATAATTAATCTATTTGCCATTTGGTGCGTTTTAATAAATTGAGATTTTTTAAGTTTTTGAAAAAAGCGGAAAGGGATCAAAAATATGATGAAACGGACCTAAAATTTGAGGAAACCGATCAACCAATTGAGATTTTTAAAGTTTTTGAAAAAAGCAGAAACGAATTAAAAATATGAGGAAACGGACCTAAAATTTGAGGAATTCGATCAACAATTAGAGATTATTAAAGTTTTGAAAAAAGCGGAAACGGATCAAAAATATGAGGAAACTGACCTAAAATTTGAGGAAACCGATCAACAAATTAAGATTTTTAAAGTTTTTGAAAAAAGCGGAAACGGATCAAAAATATGAGGAAACGGACCTAATATTTGAGAAAACGGATCAATAAAATTAAGATTTTTAAAGTTTTTGAAAAAAGGGGGAAACGGATCAAAAATATTAGGAAACGGACCTAAAATTTGAGGAAACCGATCAACAAACTGTGATTTTTAAAGTTTTTGAAAAAAGCGGAAACAGATCAAAAAAATGAGGAAACGGACCAAAAATATTGGGAATCCCCTCAAAAATATTGGGAAATCCCTCGAAAATATTTGAATAAAATAAAGAGGAAACGGATACACAATTCTGGGAAATCGATCAAAAAAAAGAGGAAACTCCTCAAAATTTGAATTTAGAGGGATTTCCGAAAAATTTGAACAAATCACGGAAACATCTCAAAAAAACCTACTTTTGAGGGTTTTCCGCGTATTTCTGATCCGATTCCGTGTTGAGTCGTTTCCATGTTGAGGCGTTTCCATGTCACCTTCAGCAGGTATATGACCGTTCCTAACCAGTGGATTAAGTTTCAGGAATATATCCATGGATCAAGGGGTGGAGGTTTGTCATGTTTACTGCAATCTGTGACAATGTATTTTAGTTTCCACTTTTTGTAGAAATTATCTTTTTCAGATATAAAATGACAATACAAAACGTTTTAACAATCAGGGGTGTACGTGCACCCCCTNTAGTGTAGTGTAGTGTAGTGTAGTGTAGTGTAGTGTAGTGTAGTGTAGTGTAGTGTAGTGTAGTGTAGTGTAGTGTAGTGTAGTGTAGTGTAGTGTAGTGTAGTGTAGTGTAGTGTAGTGTAGTGTAGTGTAGTGTAGTGTAGTGTAGTGTAGTGTAGTGTAGTGTAGTGTAGTGTAGTGTAGTGTAGTGTAGTGTAGGGTAGTGTAGTGTAGTGTAGTGTAGTGTAGTGTAGTGTAGTGTAGTGTAGTGTAGTGTAGTGTAGTGTAGTGTAGTGTAGTGTAGTGTAGTGTAGTGTAGAAGAGACAATGAGTGGTTCAATTTATTTTACAGCTGCCCTAAACTCTTGTCAATTCTCTTCCTTGTATACATATATATTGTCTTCTTTAACCAATTAAATTCTAGAAATTCATTATTCTCACATTCTGGTAAATTAAGAATTTGTAATCGTAAATAACAAGATTTTTGTATTGTAGCTTCTAGGGACTAGTGTCAACAAAATCTTTTAAGTTCAATTGTTTTTAGAATCTATTTGTCCGACAGCAAGGAAGTTTTCCTAATTGGAAAGTGTTAAATTCTGACAATTTCTATTTCTCTTTGCTACCTGAATAAATCAGCAGAAAAACACAATTGAAAATAATCAATTTTATCAGAAAACGGTTTAAATATTACCGTTTTTAATTAAATATTTAACTTTTTTAACAGAAGGTAACTTGATAAAGTTCAGTCCGTTTAAGTGGATCATTTCATGTTCATATCTAACCTTCTGTGCTTTCAAGCCATTTTCAATAACAAAGGTCAAAAACAGATTAAACCACGTTGTAGGGCAATAAAGTCATTTTATCACCATATGTGCAACAGGACGATAAAGCGACTTTATCAACCTGATATTAAATAACTGAAGTAATTCAGTATTTTGATCTCTAACAAACTAAAAATGTAAAAATCCCGGTACAAACTTTTTTGCACTTCAAAGAGAAGAAAGAGGTGTAATGGTGAAGTAAAAGTCGAAATAATAGAGATATACAAAATAAGTGTTGTAATTGAGAATATTATGTTGAAAAAGCTGAAAAAGAATTTAAACAAAAGGAAAAGAATTGAAGATTAGAAAGAAAAGAAAAGATGTAAAAAAAAACTTGGTACTTATTTCCTTTATACTCTTTGTTGTATTTGAAAGTTTAGTCTTTATTCAGTATTAGCTGCAGTGACATGTTCAAGCTGGAGAAATATTAAACAAGATTAGGTTGAAACATGTAAACATTTGTCTTATACTTTTGTAAAAGCTTTATATATGTCATTTAATTAAACATTATTTTAAACATTGCATTTTATTTGGAGCTCGACAAGTTTGCTCTTTTTATTGAAAAATGAAGATGACCCGAATTTTTTAACTTTTAGATAGAAGTACACAAGTATTTGGGCCCCGAAACAAGTTTAAAGGGTAGCATAGTAAATCGGATATGCTGCTTTTTCCTCGGTGCTTACTTGAAATTCCGTCTACAGCCCCTTCAAGTAAATTATGTTCTTCTCAAGTGAACACTAAAAATTATTTTAAGTCAAAATTGCGCCAAATGTTTAGAAAAGGAAACTTTGTAAAAACTAATTTTCTAATTGTTTTGCTAAAAAAAAATTAGGTTGAACCGAAGGCTATATCTCCACTGTTTACAGATGAAGGTCCAGTGTTTACAATCTCTCAGTGCAATGTTTGCTCAAGCATTCAGACATTGGAGAGATAGTGCAGACAACATATACAGGGAGATCCACAAAGAATGAGAATTTTCGGTTCCTTGCAAAAGGAATTGAGTTTTTGCAACAAACTCTAATTTTTTCATTCTTATATCATTATAACCTGATGGTTTAAACCTTTGATTCTTCAAACTTCGATTATTTGATCTGACAGCAGTCATAATGTGAAATATCAAAGGTCTTCTACATATGGGTACTTAAAGATATGGGAATTAGAAGATCAAAGTTTGTTGCAAAACCTCAATTCCTTTATGTTTGTTTACAAAACTCAGATTGTTACATTATATGAGTTTCTGGTAGTTAAAGTCCCATCCATGTGTTTTATCTATCCAGGGATATACAGGGTTATCCTCAAAGAATTAGAATTTGTAGACGACTGTACGGAATTAATATTGTCTGTTTTACCTAGTAGGCTGTTTTCTTATATTTATCATTTCTTTCTTTGATAACTAATTTGCCAAAAAAACAAACTATAGTGAAGACAGGAATTATTTTCAGAGTTGCAGGTCGTCTTTACAGTCCTTTACAGGTAACCTTACAGATGATGTTAAGTATATAAAACTATTAAACTTACAGATTGCATCTTTACAACATACAGGAAAGATAAAAAATCATAATTTTCTCAAATAAAATCTTTGTTTTTATATTTTTCCTGTAAATTCTTTCTGTTGCTTGAATAGTTCATTTTATTGCATGAAAGTTTCTCCTAGTGATACAAGTTAAAGAATTTTCATTTTTATTTTGTGGATATTAATTTCAATATAGAATGTATTATACGCAATAGGTGGTATTGAGATTTTTAAGTAATTATGCATAAGGTCAAACATGTCAAATGTTCCATTTTTATGTGTAGAGGACATAAAAACAATACAAACATTATTAAAAAAGATATAAAACATTAAACTGTCAATCTTTATCGAAAAGAAGATTGAATCATATTATTTCTTCATTAATAACATTAGAATAATAAAGGGAGTGACTGGCTACATTTGATAGTCGAGATGAGAGTGCAGTATTTTAGGATTCATTGGAGACTTCTAAAACATTTTTTCGTTGTATACTTGCTGAATAAAAGTGGAAATTCGGTCTTTGAAAAAAAATGTAAAAATTCTAAACCATAATAAATGACCAGTTTAAAGGAACAGGTTGAGAAAAAAATGTACTTTCAGGCCGAAAAAAAAACAATACATTTAAAGCGTAGATTATGATGATAAATTGAACTAATAGATTCTAGCATAGCTTTCAACGATAATTTCTATAGAGAAATATGTTATAAATGTGATTAGTTTACTGTAGAATTTATTATGAATTTTTCGGTCGTTAATAAAGAATTTTTTAAAAGCCAATTCTTGAAATGTTTCCTTTTAAATCTGGGAAAATTTGAAAGATTGACTTTCCACTCTTATTCAGCAATCATACACTGTAAAAACTCTTCGCACAACTACCATGTCTACTGTCTATAGCCGGTCATTACCTTTCATAAAGAATAAAAAACACAATAATCATCAATCAAGGTTATGCTTAAACATTTATTCAAAAATTCCAAAATACTTTTATCATTATACTATAACACTGAAACTACCATCCACCATTAGTTTGAATAGTCTCCTCAATCCAATCCACAAACCCTGCAACCCTGGTGTATACTGCTGGTATACTGGAGTCACATGGAGCAGGACCAAAGCTAACAATGCCAACCTGGAACCATCTTCCATCCTTCTCACAAACCAGAGGTCCCCCACTGTCTCCGTTACAGGAGGTGTGTCCATCTCCTCCAGCACACTGCATTGTGGGCTGGATATTGAAATCAGCACCTTCCAGGTATATATCTGAACAGGTTTCATCATCTAGCAGAGGAAGGTTGGTTTGTCTCAGGGTCCAGGGTTGACCATATAGATCTCCAGGTAGATTCTCATTAGGTCCAACCTTACCCCAACCAGTCAATATACAAGACATACCTGCAGGGAAAGAACTTGAATCCCCGAAATCTCCAAGGTCAGGAAGACAAGGTGGGGAAACAGTTGGTCCCATTACAGCTGGTTCAACTAGTTTAAGTAAAGCAACATCCTGGGCTCTGTCTGGAGAATCATAGTTTGGATGTATGTATTTCTCAGCAATTGTTATTGTTTGTTTTCCCTCCTAACCCTCATCTCTTCTGTCATGCTGTCCAACAACAACAACATCTCCGTAGTATGTTCCAATGAAGACGATTTTTGCGCAGTGTGCCGCGGTTAGAATCCAGTTGGGAGAAAGCAATGATGCGCCACAGTAGTGCTCTGCCTCTTTCCCCTTGATAGACACTTGCCATGGGAAAGAATGAGGAATCACTTCCTCTCCATTTATTATTCTTTGTTCATTGTTTGGAGGTATAGCAGGCTGACCGCATTCTTCATCTGCTTGATGTAAAGGTTGCTGTACAATCACATTTCCATACACACAGGACCCAGCTAGAAGCAGCAGCAACATCTAGGAGAAAACATGATATTTTGAAACCGGTTTATTGAACTAATTTGCTTGAAGCTCTAATTTTATGATCTATATATCTTGCACGACCTGAAAACCTGTGTCTTTTTTTACCCAGCGGAATTTTTAGTTTAGTTTAGTGGCTAAGATGAGGATTGGAATATTAAAATTTGTGACTAGTAATCTGTTAAACTTTAAACAAGATTTTATCATGTTCTATTTACAAGAATGTGTTTTTATGGCGGAGAAACTAACCTGCATGGTTCCTGTATAACTGCTAACTAATTAATTGACAAGTCGAGAAAAAAACTTGTGTGGTTTTTATCTCTATGAAAGGTGTGGATGAAAAATTCTATGAGGACAAAAATATCAATAAAAAAGTTTGTGTTGAAAGTTTGTACGTAATTTCCCAAAAATGCCTCGCACCCCCTCCTCCCCCACAATTCAATCCAAATTTTTTTTTGTTATCTTCCCTGAACTTTTAAGCACACTTCTTATCATTATAAATGTATTTGTTATCGTTACACAAACACTTTATTATTATTGTAACATTTAGTTGAACAGAGGTCTGAACTTTTGGTTGCTAAATACATAAGAGCTGACTAATTGCTTTTCATTTTCAATGGTTTTCCTCTTTTCATCTACTCTTTGAATGTGTCCGATTTAGATTCGGAGGAAAGGACGTTCATTGATTGATTAAATTTATAAACTAATAAGGGGAAAGACACTTCTGTTCAAGGTACTGATGCAAGGAAAGTTATTGTAGAGGTGTACACATTTTTTGTGCTGCAGTGTACTGTCTTCGGGCGGGAAAGTAAACACAAGACGGATGTCACAGCCTGACATGGAATCCATTTTCACAAAAATAATCTATGAAATATTCTGGTCATAGGAAATTTTTATCTAAATTATCAAAATTATTCTTGTTTACAAATTCAGCCCAGAGAGAACTGGTTTCAATATGTACGTAGAGTATACACAACTGCAATTAACTTTCCTTGCATTAGTACCTTGCTTCCGTATAAAATGAATATTTTTCATATGTTCAACTTTGGTTTCGTGCATTCTTAAAGAGAAAGTGAATACAGAATAAAAATAGATTTTGAGGACACCAATTATGGTATGGTGGTAAGGGATTATATCACTACAATGAAGACGACTTTATTATTTAAGTTTTGATTGTTAACAAGCTTTTTTCGAATTACAAGTTTACACATAATAAAAGAGAAGCTTTTTTAATTGATAAATTCTGTTGACTTTTTTTGCGTATCTATGCTGTTTAATATCTTAATTTAAATCAAAATTGAATTCGAAAGTTGTCTTCATTGTATTGATATAATCGCCTACCACTGTATAATACGAAAGGACTTTCTCTCAAAGAAATTTGAAATTAAGGATTTAATTCTAAAACAGATTTAGCCTGCATATAGCACACAACTCCCCCCCCAACCCCTACCTCTAAAATAACTACAGTACTCCTGTGTATAGGTTTTTATGAATTATTCATTATATTTATGGTGGGGGCTTAGCTAAAATAAGATTTTAAAGAAAAAGGGTTGTTTATCATAATTTTATCAAAACATAAATAATAGGATATCATGAAGTTAATGAGCCTCTTTGAAACAAAATGCATAAGAGCAGCAAAAAAATTCCAAAAAATAAAATAATTTTTTATTATTTTATTATTCGAATAGGAAATTCACAAATCTTTTTAAAGTCACATTTTAAAATGCCTGGACCTAATTCTGAATTTCAGAATTGAATCTCTAAATCATATTATATATAGCTTCTTTGCGTTAAAGTTGCCCCTCCACCGCCCCCCCCCGTATACACACATTTATAAATTTGATTTTAAAATGCAATATTTAAATTTTTCACATTGTAATATGCAATACGCAAATTTGTATTTCATGTTTTGCAATTAAGTCTTCTGCTTGAAATTAGGAAAATGAATAATAACAAAGTCTTTACTTTTTGCTTGTGTAAATTAGATTCTCCAGTATTCAAATATTATAATATTCCTCTACATTATTAATCTATATATAAATTTGGCTTGTCTGTCCGTTTGTCTGTCTGTTTGTTTATTTGTATCCAATAAACGTCAAAACGGCTGAACTGATCGGGCCCAAATTTTTTTGGGACATCACAAGACCACAGGGAAGGTTATGAATGATAAAAATTAAACAAAAATGTGTTTTAAAGTTTTTTAACTTTGTCAAACATTTAAATGCTTGAAAATCCGCGCATTTTTTTTAAAAATCCGCAACATTTTTTTCTTATTTGATTTCAAATGGAAATTAAAAGAACATGTTCACAATTTAAATAGAAGATGGGCGCGAAGCGCCCTAAAAGCTTAGAAGGGGGGGGGGGTCCAAAAATCGTTCTCTAGGAAATTACTAAAATTATATTATTGCTCTTCGTACGATAGGAATTTTTTTTAGGTCCGATGATATTTTTATTCGGATGAGCAATTGTTCCCTAGAAGAACTGGGCACTGATATCCAGAAAACTAAAATTATTCATCAAATTTTTAGACTTTAAAGTGTCGCAGCGTCTTGTCTTTGGTTTTTTTACATATTCTTTTTTTAGCCTAAAGCATAAACATTTTAAAATTGCAATGCACTTGTTTTAAGCTTAATTTTTAAATGAGTCATTTGCAAAATATTGCTAAATGGGTTTACAGTGGGGGCCCACGAGTATATTTTTGCCAAGGTAAAGGGGTCATTGCCGCAAACTCAAATTCTCTTAAAACCTGATGGTGCAAACCTTTGAAATTTCAACCTTAGATTTGATTTCATAGAATTCATAGTTTGTAAAATCAAAGGTCTAAGACATTAGGTTGCAAAGATAAAGGAAGTTTGATGCAAAGACTCAATTCCTTTCTAATCAAATTTTCTAACATTTATCTTTACAAGCCTGATGCTGTAACCCTTTAATATTTCAAACTAAGATTATTTTATCTACAGAAGTAAAAAACGACTACGACATTTGGTTGTTAAGATACAGAGCTTCCTATATATCATATTAGATTATATCCAATCTTTAACGCCAAAATACCCACAAAATACACGAAAAATCCAGCATTTTCTGCAAAAAAACATTTTTCTATTAGCCTTATTAAATTTTTCAAAATGATTCATTATTCTTAAATTTTCTGATTTTCTGATCGTAATTTAGACCCATTGACGCGGTCTAATGTGACGTGGGACCCCCTGTATAAGAATTGTAAAATTTATTGCAAAAACTTAGTTTCTTAGCAAGGGAAATTGCACCATTCAGAAACTATTATTTCTAAACTGATTACTTGAAAATTTGTCCATCTTTCCGTTCGTCAACGGAATTTTCGGTGAATTTTCAAAAAGCTTCCGTTCAATTACGGAACTTCTCCCATCTCTAGATATTTTTTGGTTTGACATATATTATTCTTGTTTGAGTTGTAAGTACAGGGTGTCCCACGAAACATGACAGTTGGTGAATAGTTTTGAATGTCTTCTTCCATATATTGTATATTGGATATTAAAGATTTTTTTTGCAGTTTATTTCGTAAAAAATATATCTTTTTCTCAAACTTATTTTATTTTGGAATCAATTTTACTATTATTTAATTGTCATATAATATTTCTTATCATTCTCTTTAGTATCAAACAACTTAACTTATTATGAAAGAAGACATTTTAAAGTATTCACCAATTGTTATGTTTCGTGGGACACCCTGTAAATATCTTGGATACCTGTAGGTGTATAGGCTCACTGGATATTAGACATTAGGTATTAGATATTAGGAGAAAGTAAAATTTACGACTTTGGGACCTTGTAGCTATTTTATTTAGATTCCCAAATAAGAGAAGCAATGAGTACATATCAGAAATTCAACGGTTTATTTTTTCTCAATTTTAGCTCTTTCAATAAAGATGTTATGATTAAAAACGTGAAAGATTTCAATCTTACCTGCAATGTACCTTAGTTTGACGTTGCTGTCGGACAAATAGATTAAAAATAAAACAATTGAACTTGGAAGATTTTGTTGACACTAGTCCTAGAAGCTACAATACAAAAATCTTTGTTAATTACGATAACAAATTCTTAATTTACCAGAATGTGAGAATAATGAATTTCGAGAAATTAATTGTTTAAAGAAGACAATATATATGTATACAAGGAAGAGAGTTGACAACAGTTTAGGGCAGCTGTAAAATAGATTGAACCACTCATTGTTTCTTCTAGACTTAGAGAATAAACCTAGAACTATACAGAGGGTAAAGAAATTGGATTCTCTAAAGATACAATTTAGAAAATTCAGCCACTTACTTCACATTCTATATATAGACACTACACTACACTACACTACACTACACTACACTACACTACACTACACTACACTACACTACACTACACTACACTACACTACACTACACTACACTACACTACACTACACTACACTACACTACACTACACTACACTACACTACACTACACTACACTACACTACCCTACACTACGCTACACTACACTACACTACACTACACTACACTACACTACACGTAGGGGGTGCACGTGCCCTCAGTGCCCCCACCCCCTCGTACGCTCCTGAATTTAGAATCATAAGAGTGTTACATAGTATCCATTGTATTGTATTGTACTGTCATTTTTTTATCTGGAAAAGATTATTCGACTAAAAAGTGGAAACTGTACCCTCTCAAAGATTAGAGTTCACATGACGACCCCCCCCCCCCCTTGATCCATGGATAAATTCCTGAAACTTAATCCACTGGCTAGGAATGGTCATTTACCTTCTGAACCTGTTCTGTCGCTCCCCCCTCTCCCCCACACACTCCAGGTGGCTCACTAACAAATATATGTAAGCTCTATGGAATGTTACATGATACACCTCTCTCTCATTGGATGAATCATGTGTCTACGGGATTTGATTGGTCGGATTAGCAAGCTTTCACAGGAATTGTTATGGCAGTTTAGTTTAAATTATTAACACTAGGTGTCTCTTGAACTAGATTAGTTTTGAAGAAATTTTAAAAATTCAGTTTTTAAAATTACGTGCATTTAATATTTGCGGTGAGAAGCAACATTTTTGAAGAGGAAATTTTGGAGTTTGAAAATTGATTGTCAGTAAAAGTTTATAAACATCTTCCCAATTTAAAAGTATTAGTTTATATAAATAATAATTGTTTTCCTAGTCTGTTATCCAAATACTTTAAAATTCAACCGCGCGTAAGATATTTGTTGGACAGTTTCTGTTCGTACGCCCCCGTAATATCACTTAGTGCGTTAGCATTGCGTTGGGAACTGCTGAGGTAAAGCAATTGTTGCTCTCATTGGTGTGTTCGGTTAAAAAGTATGTCTCTATCTCATTAAACTATTCTGTTAAAACAGGTACACAATTTTATGATGGACTAAGAACAATTTAAAATAATCTAATCCATATTGTCCTTTTATGTCTCTAATATTCTTTATTTTAAAATGTAAAAGAAATAATATTGTTTTAAATGTTTGTTGGTATATGTTAACCTTGACAAATTTAATTGCAGATTGCGCAAACTTATAAATTGAGAAGGATTTCTTAGAGCTTGTGCTCAGGCAAGCAACTATGGGGGGGGGCGATGGGCAAGGCCCCCCCAAACCAAGCCCAAGGGGGGGGCATGCCCCTAACTTAAGAAGGCAAGAAGTCCACCCTGTTTTGCAAAATTTAGCGATTCATATGAATTGCTAGGAAAAGGAAAGGGGGTTTATTATGTATTTTTAGATATTTTCACTGTCAGTTTTGCCACTTATTATGATATTGCTTTAAATACTGTAGTACAACAATCAAATCAAATCTACATGTTCACCGCAAATATTGTGTGATGTGTCATATTAAAAAAATATATTTTTCATATAAAATCATGATTTTTTAAGGAAAGGCATTTGTTGTCAGTGTCTGAGTAGATCCTGAGTACAATGAATATTGTGATTTATATCAACCAGAATAGATTGTTTTATCTCATAATCAGATGTGGCAAACTAGACCGAGGGTAAAATTTACGATTTGGGACCTTGTAGCTATTTTATTTAGATTCCCAAATAAGAGAAGCAATGAGTACATATCAGAACGGTTTATTTTTTCTCATTTTTAGCTCTTTCAATAAAGATATTATGATTAAAAACGTAAAAGGTTTGTTGAATATATGTATATTGTATACACTACATCGAGTTCATGAGTTCATTGTGAACTAATAGGACAAATTTTTACCTTATTTATTGAAGCAAATGTTATATCTTGATTTCAATCTTTTCTTAAATTTTGAAAATATGAAGATCATCTATTTTGAATAATTATCTTGTTTATTCTAAATTTTCTATTCATCACTACATTTCTAAAAGTAGTTAAATAGAAAAAACCTAGAAAACAAAATCAAGTGAAACTGTTTTAGAATTTTCATTAAATTATTAAAAAATTTTAAATTGAGATATTTTAAACAATTATGATTTAACGCAAATATAAAAAAGAGCGTTGCATTTGTTTATGCGTATGTTACTACGCAGGAGGTAGTTTTTTTTTGCAGATTTTTTTGACGTTTTTTTATATTCTACCGACAACACCAGGCACTTACCTAGCAGCAGGAACGTACTTTATGTACAGTTAGCAATGTCCGATTCACCTTGAAACTTTTATCTATTCAATGATGTGAAGGATATTGTCGTTTTTTCGGTTCAAGGTGTTTGAATTTTGATAAATTTTATATGTTTACCTGCAACAGAAAATGGCCCAATTGTAACTTTTATAGAGAAAACAAATTTGAAAAAAAAAGTTTTCAAAATTAAATTATTTATTCTTGATTTTATAAATCTTCTCAGGGTACCGTTGTGAATCAGGCATTAGCACCTCTAGCTTACAGTCCTTTTAAACAAGTTTATTTTATCTAGTATGGAATACAATTATTCAAATCTTAAAATCTTTAAAATCTGAAATTAAATATTTTGAATTGATAATTTTACAATAATTTGCCTGTAGAAGGATAAACTGTTAAAGTTTGCCTCCAAGTGTGAGTTGTGTGAATTAAGAGAAGCTAAATTAACATTTAGCTCTTCTCCCCTAGCTTAAAAGAATAAATAGAAACTGTTTCATCATAAATAATATTTAAGAGAAGCTAAATTAACATTTAGCTCTTCTCCCCTAGCTTAAAAGAATAAATAGAAACTGTTTCATCATAAATAATATTTAAGAAAAGATAAATTAACATTTAGCTCTTCTCCCCTAGCTCTAGAGAATAAATATAAACTGTTTCATCATAAATAATCTTTAAGAGAAGCTAAATTAACATTTGGCTCTTCTCCTCTAGCTAGCTCTAGAGTATAAATAAAAAACTGTTTTATCAAAAATAATATTTAAGAGAAGCTAAATTAACATTTAGCTCTTCTCCCCTAGCTCTAGAGAATAAATAGAAACTGTTTCATCATAAATAATATTTAAGAGAAGCTAAATTAACATTTGGCTCTTCTCCCCTAGCTAGATCTAGAGAATAAATAGAAACTGTTTAATCATAAATAATATTTAAGAGAAGATAAATTAACATTTG
Source organism: Eurytemora carolleeae (assembly GCF_000591075.1). Taxonomy (NCBI): domain Eukaryota; kingdom Metazoa; phylum Arthropoda; class Copepoda; order Calanoida; family Temoridae; genus Eurytemora; species Eurytemora carolleeae. The sequence goes on from NW_019396205.1 coordinate 57,894, forward strand.
GCTCTTCTCCACTAGCTCTAGAGAATAAATAGACACTGTTTCATCATAAATAATATTTAAGTATTTAAATTTCTAGTCTTTTCAACCATATTCAACATCCTATACCGGATATTGTGGAGAGTACTGGAGAAGTTAAGAATTAAAAAAAAAATACTTATAAAGGGTAGTGTGTCATTTTCAGTGTTAAATGTCTATTAGAAGTTCAAAGGATCAGGATCAAGGGAATCAATATATGTGACTGAAGGGATCCATATGAAGGAACTATACTGAAGGGATTAGGATGAAGAGAAGTGTTTATGTTAAAACTGAAGGGATCAGGATGAAGGGCAGAATGTCTATTAAACTGAAGGGATCAGGATGAAGAGAAGAATGTCTATAGAACTGAAGGGATCAGGATGAAGGGAAGAATGTCTATAGAACTGAAGGGATCAGGATGAAGGGAAGAATGTCTATTGAACTGAAGGGATCAGGATGAAGGGAAGAATGTCTATTAAACTGAAGGGATCAGGATGAAGGGAAGAATGTCTATAGAACTGAAGGGATCAGGATGAAGGGATGAATGTCTGTAGAACTGATGGGATCAGGATGAAGGGAAGGATGTCTATTAAACTGAAGGGATCAGGATGAAGGGATGAATGTCTATAGAACTGAAGGGATAAGGATGAAGGGCAGAGTCTCTATAGAACTGAAGGGATCAGGATGAAGGGAAGAATGTCTATTAAACTGAATGGATCAGGATGAAGGGATGAATGTCTATAGAACTGAAGGGATCAGGATGAAGGGAAGAATGTCTATAGAACTGAAGGGATCAGGATGAAGGGAAGAATGGCTATAGAACTGAAGGGATCAGGATGAAGGGAAGAATGTCTATTAAATTGAAGAGATCAGGATGAAGGGAAGAATGTCTATAGAACTGAAGGGATCAGGATAAAGGGCAGAATGTCTATAGAACTGAAGCGATCAGGATGAAAGGAAGAATGTCTATTAAACTGAAGGGATCAGGATGAAGGGCAGAATGTATATAGAACTAAAGGGATCAGGATGAAGGGAAGAATGTCTATAGAACTGAAGGGATCAGGATGAAGGGATTAATGTCTATAGAACTGAAGGGATCAGGATAAAGGGCAGAATGTCTATAGAACTGAAGGGATCAGGATGAAAGGAAGAATGTCTATTAAACTGAAGGGATCAGGATGAAGGGAAGAATGTCTATAGAACTGAAGGGATCAGGATGAAGGCAGCATGTCTATTAAACTGAAGGGATCAGGATGAAGGGAAGAATGTCTATTAGACTGAAGAAATCAGGATGAAGGGATGAATGTTTATAGAACTGAAGGGATCAGGATGAAGGGAAGAATGTCTATAGAACTGAATGGATCAGGATGAAGGGAAGAATGTCTATTAAACTGAAGGGTTCAGGATTAAAAAAATAATGTCTTATTAAAAACGGATGATTGAAATAAAAGTTTTAATTATATATTTCAACAGAAAAAGTTTTAAAAGACTCTAAATGAAGAAACTTTTCACCATGAATATGCATTCTCTTTTTTGTTTGAAAACTTTATTAAAACCTTTAAACAATTTAATTTCACAGAAATAAACATAAATATATTACTGACGCAGTGCATTAAACTGTTTGATACTAAGATTGCAACTTCTCATAGAATTCTTATATCAACATTGCAATATTTTATAGAATTCTTATATCAACATTCCAACTTCTCATAGAATTCTCATATCAACATTGCAACTTCTCATAGAATTTTTATATCAACATTGCAATTTTTCATAGAATTCCCATATCAACATTGCAATTTCTCATGGAATTCTTATATCAATATTCAAACTTCTGATAGAATTCTTATATCAACATTCCAACTTCTCATAGAATTCCCATATCAACATTGCAACTTCTCATAGAATTCTTATATCAACATTGCAACTTTTCATAGAATTCTTATATCAACATTCCAACTTCTCATAGAATTCTTATATCAACATTCCAACTTCTCATATAATACTTATATCAACATTCCAACTTTTCATAGAATTCTCATATCAACATTGCAACTACTCATAGAATTCTCATATCAACATTGCATCAACTTGAATGTGTAAACCTCGATATTTCCAATTTAGATTATTTTATCTCAAAGAATTCATAATTTGAAATGTCCAAGGTCTTTAAAATATAGGAACTAGAAATTCATTGTCTGTGGCAAAGATGCGCACAAAGATTTAGCCTGCTTAGATTTTTCCACATAAACTCACTTATGCTTTTCTGTAGCCCTTTACATGGACATTTTAGCACTATAACGTACTTGTTGTTTGCTTTGGTTTTTTAAGAAGTAATTGGCAATTCTCATAGATTTTTGCTTTTAATCACAGTGAGACTTGATTGCTCTGTACTTTTTCACGCATTTTAAGATTAAAAAAGTTTTAATCCTTTTTGGCTAACCTTCAGTGTTTACTGTACATCTAAGGTTTGGGGAGAATTCAAATTAGTTAATTAATTATGTTTAATTGAATTTCCTAATGATGATGATTTAATTTTCTAAACCTGTTATTAAGGAGCTGAAAATGATTAACTCTATATGAGAATATGAATAATAATTTAATAATTCCGTAAGTTCCATCATTGCATGTGCTTGCCGCCCCTGTGGGGTTGGATACACATCGTGCTGAATTCTCAGATAAATTCAAATTTAATTTGTTTCTTTCCTGATTAAATTGTAAAAAGTGAAATATTCCATTTATTTTCATGAATTAGTTTGAAAAAGAGATGAAACATAAGATATTATTTAGTCAGAGAGTCATCATGTTGGAACCCATTTTTAACGTTTAAATGCAAAAAAATATTTTTTTTTCATTTTTTTGTTGGTTTAAAAAGTTTAAAAAGATCTATTGTTTCTAGGAGTCACATTTCAATGGGTAACCCAGCTATAACATGATTTCTATGTATCATAGGAACAGAAATATTAATAAAATGTCTATTTATATTAGATAGATTTATTGATATAATACAACAGATAAGTTTAAAAACATATAATATAAGGTACCTTAGACAGAGCGTACCAGTTCATTTTATACAATATCAAAAGTTCAGAACATCAAACAATAGATGTAGTTCAAAGTTATCATAATAAATATAGTTTTAATCATTTTTTATATAAACAAAAATTTTTGAAATTCCTTTCGTAAACCTATTTTATTTAAGTTCAAGTTTACGCAAACTTTTCAGAAATATCGGATTTTGGGAATCAACTTGTCTTAACTCACTAAAGAAGAGTTTTCCCTTGTTTTCTTTGTTCAGTTAAACACTTTCAGGGGTTATTGTTGAATATACTTTTTTCACTGAATTCTCTGTATACAGTTTGGGTTGGGTGCTCTGTGTGCTCGGCAGAATGAATTTTCATGATGCATCTCTGATACTTTTAGAAACTGGTCGCTCCTAAAACATAAAGTTCAATTTAGAATTTGATGCCACTTTACCATGCATAAAGTAACACATTTTTTTCAGCTCAGTTTTAGATTTTTTTCCGTTTTCTTCTTCATTTACTTTTTCACAGACTTTAGATTTTTTGTATAAAAATCGGTTTCAGGGATGATTCAGGCAAATTAAACCCTGCTAAACTTAAATTTTAGCCATTGCCGAAACCTAATCCTGACTCAAATAAAGATTAAATTATCTTAATTTTTCAAAATACTAAATGCTCTTTTCTAATAAAAACGTAATTTACAGAATTAAAGCTTTTTGAAGATTAGAATATCGACGATATCCTTCCTATTGATACTCAGTGTTTAAATACAGTCTTTTTTTAACCCTTAAATTTACTGGGTACAATTTTAAAATAAAACTTTCTCCGGATGAACCGAAAACTTGAGAAAAGCAAACATCTTCAGATTTGACCAAGAAAGAGCAAGAAAATCATTATTTTTATGAGAACATATATTGGAAATATCTAATTCAGGAAACTCTAGATTCCAAATAATATTTGAAAAATGGAGAGTTAAAATAGATTTAGAATTTTCTAAAGGAATTGAGTCTTTGTCACAAACTCTGATTTTCATATCCCTATATCTTTACAACCCAAGGTCGTAAACCATATATATTTCAATTTATTAATCGAAGTTTGAAAACGAAAGGTTTACAGCATTAGGTTGCAAAAATATAGAAATTAGAAAATTTGAGTTTGTGGCAAAAAATCGATTTCTATAAATTGATAAAAAGATAATGTAGCGGCTGCAAAGTCGCGTATTATTTTCCAACCTGTTCGTAAACAGGTAGATAAAACAGGTAGATAAAACAGGTAGATAAAACAGGTAGATAACACAGGTAGATAAAACAGGTAGATAAAACAGGTAGATAAAACAGGTAGATAAAACGTTCCAAAACAAAAATTTCTTTATGTGGAACATTTGTAGTATACACATAAACCCCCCCCCCCCCTCTCATAGATTAACTAGATCAACTATGTTTGCCCCTATGTCTCCTAAAGCCTAAGATTAACTAAGTTTGCCCCTATTTATCATAAAGCCTAAGATTAACACGGGTTGCCTCTTTGTATCCTAAACCCTGAGATTAACTAAGTTTACCCCTATGTATCCTAAAGCCTAAGATTAACAATGGTTGACCCTTTGTATCCTAAAACCTAATTTAAACTTTGTTTGCCCCTATATATCTTAAACCCTGAGATAAACTATGTTTGCCCCTATATATATAAAACCCTGAGATTAACCATGTTTGCCCCTATATATCTTAAACCCTGAGATTAACCATGTTTGCCCCTATATATCTCAAACCCTGAGATAAACTATGTTTGCCCCTATATATCTTAAACCCTGAGATTAACTATGAATCTGATATCCTCCCCCTAGCAGGCTTAAACAGCTCCTATTCAGGAAATTGAATATGAATGGAAAAGTTTCCAAGGGAGCTAGAATAGNAGATGTAATTTTTAAGCAACACTTAATATAACGTGTTGAATTCAATCAATTTTGTTAATTATTTTAGAGATCCGACAGAAATATTTATAATGAACCCACAACATAGAATAATTAATCTTTGGTAAAAAAAAGATCAGTTAAAGGTTTAAAGGGTACTATAAGCCACTCTATAGATATATAGAGTCACTGGAAATATTGTCTCTTTCTGAATATAGACTAAACAAGTAATGTCTTTTTAAATTGTTTTGCTGGAGAATACTTTAAGTGATAATACTACATTGGTATGATTCATAATAAACCATAGAACAATATTCTATTCAATAAATGATAATCTGGCTTTGGGGTGCGGTGGTAAATAAATTATAAATTGGGTTATAAATGGGTTAATAACGGGTTATGTGCAGGTTACTAACTTAAATTTGGGTTACAAGTTTTAAAAAAAGCTAACAATAGGATTAAGATTTCAAATTTTTGATTGCACATTTTACGACGGAACTGATTATTTGTCTAATTTTCCTTCTATCCCTATCTATTTGCAACATGATGGTGTCAAATTTTAATAATTAAAACTACGGCATTTTGATCACACAGATTTTTTAAAAATATCATAGGTTATATAACATTGCAGATTGCAGAGAGATGAGGATTAGAAAATTATTAAGTTTTACTATTTGGATATATTTAATTTCTATTATTAGGATATCGAAAATTTTAATGAAAATGTGTACAGTTCTCATATTTGGAATTCCCTTATAATGTTTTCTAAATTTAAACTTTATAGTTCGTGACAAACAAAATGTTTGTCTTCTAAATTCAATGTGACAAAAAGATCTTTACACTTCAAGATTAAAATACATAGTCATCTTTGAAATCTACTATTCATATAAAATTTCTGAATTGTGAAAATCAAAAATTGTATTCTTTCATACAGATTTAGTATTTAAAAAAAAAGATTCTTTGAGTCAATAATTTGAAATAGAGAAAAAAATATTCATCGACTTCTGATTAAAGTTACTTTCAAAGTTATACTTACTTTAATCCTTGAACCAAAAGGCAGTCTGGGGGCATTTGGTGACCCCCCAATTGAAACTTCTTAACCCAGACAAAGAAGGAAGCGTTTTTGCTATTTTTTTTGAGAGCACATGGAAGGGTACAGACTAATAGCTTTAACAAGGAACATAGCATGTGTATATTGTGGGTATTTAAAAAGCCCTTGAAAAATGGATTGAAAAAGATGTGTCACGTATTTTTCAATAATAAAATGACCTTTTTAACCTTTCCAAAAAGTGACTGAACATGAAAAAAACTACATTTCCTCTTCAGAGTACCTATAATGATATGTATGTCTATCTATTGATCTCCCAGATTTTTAGGGTTGAACATAATTTTCCTTGATTAAGAATATTCTTTAACCTGTATTTATCAGCTTGTGTCATACTCTCAACTCCTCCACACCTCCCTCAGGGTCTGCTCAGGAACTAGATTCATTCAAATATTCAACTCTTTATTCATCCTCCCCCCGTAATCGTATATCCTTGTATGGATACAATACCCCTTGGCTGGTGGGAGTTAATATTGTAATCCCAAGTGAAGAGCAATAAACCCCTGAAATCATATCCCATATTCAAGTTGATGCACGCTACAGGGTGTTCATGTATGCTTTTACGAAAACTACCTTTTTGCTTGAACTAGAGGTTCTGATTAAAAGTCCCGGGAGTCTTAACTTAACTAATTTTTCCCCCTTGAATAAAAATTTTTGTAATTGCTATCTTTTACTTTCTTGTTGGGATACATATTCTAAATATTCATGTCTATAAGATATATTACACTATTTATACGTATTTTGAATGACGTATTTTGAATGAGAGATCAATACATGACTGCAAATATTGGTTTAGTTAGTTTCATGTGCTGTCTTTATATCCCTGTGCAATACAATACCCCTTGGCTGGTGGGAGTTTATATTGTAATCCCAAATGAAGAGAGATAAACGCCTGACATCATATCCCATATTCAGGTTGATGCACGCTATTGCAGGGTGTTCATATATGCTTTTACTTAAACTACTTTCATATTCAGTGAGTTCAAATTTTTTTTTTGTAATTTGCTTATTCATAATTATATTTTCCGTAGTTTTGTATTTACGAACAAAATATTAGGGTTTTACTAACGCTGGTTGTGGCAAGTTAATAAGGCAAGGAAAGTTAATTGTGGTCGCGTATGCTCTGCGTATACATACTAAAACCAGTTCTCTCTGGGCGGTATTTGAAACAAAAAAAACAAGAATAGATGCATCAGTTTTCCTTTAGTATCCGAGGAGGATATAAGCATTTAATTTGGATAATTTTGATAATTCACATAATAGTTTCCTATGACCAGAATATTTCATTGACTTTTTATGTGAAAGATGGATCCCATGTCAGGCTGTGACATCCGTCTTTTGTTTACTTCAATGCCCAGAGACAGTACACTGCAGTACAACTCTGAAATGACTATCTTTACATTATAATTCTTTTTAATTGATGTATTTAGTGTGTGGGATACTAGTTTGATAAAGCAAGAGTTCCATTAAAGGAACTCACTTTAATGATTCTTTTCAACATAGATTCCATGAGGAATATGGAGAATTAATGAACCCCAGAGTAATTAATTTCAACAAAACTGACGGTCATTCTATTCATCAAATATAGACCAGGATACACTTCAAATATATTCATTCTATTCATCCAATATAGACCAGGATACACTTCAAATATATTCATTCTATTCATCAAATATAGACTAGGATACACTTCAAATACAGGAAGAGTAATATATTCATTCTATTCATAAAATATAGACCAGGATACACTTCAAATATATTTATTCTATTCATCAAATATAGACCAGGTTAGACTTCAAATACAGGGAAAGTTAATATATTCCTTCTATTCATTATATTCATTCTATTCTAGTCGCTGCCACAAACTCTCATTTTCTAATCCCGATATCTTTGCAACCTATTGTCGTCTACATCAGATATTTTAAACTATGAATTCTGTCAGATCAAATAATCTAAGATTGAAATATCCACAGTTTTCATGTTTTCAGGTTGCAACGAGTCAATTCCTTTTCTCTATAAACTTAACACTTTGAAGTTTTAAATCAAGATAAGAACAGTCCCATGGTTCTCCCTAGTTCATCAATCTAAATTTTAGACAAATCGGTCAAGGGTTCCATGAATTTTGAATGAACTATGCCTGTGTATAAACATACAAAGAGACAAACAGAGAATACTTCTTAAAATATATATTTATATATATATAGATGTAGAAATATAATCAGGACAAGATACAATACATCAATTGATGAATCAGGATGATGTAGGATGGTGTACAGCGATTAAATATATTTAATATAAAATAAATCAAATGTCTAGGTTTGCAACTAGGGCGCAAAGTGCCTGGAATTCTTAGTTACCTATTATACATGAATATATATATATATACATGTATATATATACATATATATATATATTCATATATATATATGATCCCTAGAGAACTATATATTCTTCATCCTTCAGCCCTGAAATCTTGCATTTTATATTTCGAAATTTAATTAAAATGTACAGGGGAAGTTGAAAAAAGGTGAATAGCGAGATCTTGCATATAATAAGCATTTTTTTGGTAATATCATTATTGTAAATTATGTATAAAATCCGCGTATAAAGTGTGGTAGTATATTATTTCTATATTACACCTTACAATCTTAAATAGATCAGATGAGTAGTTTCGGAGAAAATTTGCGAAATTAAATTCATAAAATCCGCAATTTTATTTTTGAAAAAATCATTTTGATGATTTTTATTCTTTCTACGTACATTTTTTAGTATTGATTTTTGAGGTCTAATTAATTAAGAATAAAAGGAAAATACGCATAAAAGAGTGTATTATTAAAATATGTTGATTTTTGAGGATTTTCTTATTTAAATTTCGCAAATTTTCTCCGAAACTACTCATTTAATCTGTTTACGTTTTTCAGGTGATAGAAGTAATAAATTCAAGCACTTTTGTTTTTCTATAACAAATTTTTCTAAAATTTCATACATATTTGTCAAAAATGAGATTACCAAGAAAATGCTTTACTTTATGCAAGATCTCGCTTTCACCCTTTTTTTACTCACCCTGTATTTTTATAAAATATGCATATATATTAGAAAATAGCTTGGGAACCAAGTTTAACAAGGAATAAAGTTGATGTTCAAGCTACTGTAACCCTTTCAGTCCTTATACGGATCCGGATCTAAGATGTAACCAGTGTGAGCTCAATAGCTCGGAATACGGATAGTTCTATTGATGCAATCCCCTCAGTTCTCATACAAACCCGGGGATAAACTCAGATTAGATAGTTCTATTGATGTAACCCCTTCAGTCCTCATACAGACCTGGAGCTAAGCTCGGATTGCAAAGTAGTCCGGCCTATAAACAAGACAACATATTAGCTCTTTGTATAGATATAGGTTGGACAGAAGATGAAACGGATAATATTAATAATTCATCTCATTCATATCTTGTAGGAAGATTTGGCCGTTAAAAAATGCCAACCCAGAGAAGGTTTGAACGCATGTTTGGGGGCGTTGGACCGGGAATTATATTTTCTAAGTTTGAATTCAAGCCAATAGGCATGAGACATGATTTGACATGAGGCAGAAGTAAATAGAATTGGCCTGGACTAAAAACGAAACAGAGTTAGTGTTCATGAAGGATCCGAAGACGGAAGATTAACTCGTCTTATGAGGCGAAAGAGAGGCGGAGAGTCCGTCAGAGAACTCCGGCTTTTCATGATTCATTACTATCTTTTTATTTCTACATTTTTTACTTGTAAATACATTTTTTCCTATACTCTGTAGATTTACTCACATCAGTTTTCAGGCTTTAGACTTCCTTTATTTCATACCATTTTTATATGGTAACACTACTAATCTTTGAAAGTTGATCTTTGAATAGCAATGACACATTTTTTGCCAGTTTTTGGTGTATGTTTATTGTTTAATGTATATGTAGAGTATATATGATTTAATCTATATGTAATGTATATTGTTTTATGTATATGTAATGTATAAAAACACTGCAGTTCCTCCAAAAAGCCCCTGAAACTCCTGAAATCAATGGGATGGAATAAAAATAAGGTTAATTTTCTCCGTAATTTATCTTTCTTCAATATATTTTCTATATTTTTCCTTTAGAAAATATTACAAGCAACATCTTAGTCGTATCTCCTTGCTAGCACCCTCTCCCAATCCCCCTCCAACCCCCCCCCCCGAATTATCATGGTATGTCTAGTTCCCTGCCTGCTAGAATTGTCTCCGGTCTTGTTGATGGTTTCTTCAAACTGCTCTTGAGCGGTAGTGTCTGTGTACCCGGAGAAGACCCGTCCTGGGTCCCGGAGTAAGGTCTAGACATGTCTGCCGGGTTCCTGGGCAGGGTTCGGAAAGATGCTCCAATAATCAAGGGTTGTGTATCCGACCCAACCCCCTGGTGGCATCTCCGGGGTAGAGTTGAAATACTGATAGGAACTACTCCCATAGGTCCCCCTCCACCTAGAGAGAAGGTTTCAGAGCACTCTGAACTCTGACCGTCAGCAAACTGTGGTGGAGGCAGGTAAGCACTGCTGGGTCCTCCTCCACCAGTATAGGATAACCGGCAGGATTGCCTCCTAACAACCAGCAATCAATTAATAACAAAAATAACAATAACAAATTTATAATATGATGTTTAGAACTAAACAATAAAAATAGAACAATAAAAATTTATCATATGATGTGGAGAACTAAACTAAACAAAAATCGATTAATTGCTCAATTACTTGTTTATTTGATTAATTGATTTTGAATTTGATTGATTGATTGATTTCCTGGATTGTGGTGTTCTCGACATATTAATGCTACCACTAAGACTGGGAGGATGAGAGCCTAGAGGTTGAGTCAGGTTGACCGGTGCTCCAGGATCTGACCCATGGGATAAACTGTACCTGGAAACACAAGGGTAAAGAAATTCTGAAAAATCATGAAATTCGACTTTTTAGAACAGATCATTTACGCTTGAAGGGACTGTACTGTATAGTGAAGATATATGTTCAAGTAACGTAACATTTAGCTAGAACCAAGCCTGCTTTACTACAGTTCTCTTTAAACATTTATCTGATTCAGTAGGACTTAGATATCTTTATGTTCACAGCTGAAAATTGAGTGCCTGGAAACTCGAGTGCACGCTGGAATGTTTTGTACACTGTAGCTTCGAGTTTGCCGACACTCATTCTTACCTAAACCAATGCCCCCCTAAAAGTATAGGGTCAATTAAAATAATGTCCCTGCTTTACAATTCTGTATAATTGCCACAAAGAGAGCAGAATAGAGGTAAACTTGAAATATGAGTGAAGTTAGTACGCTGTCTGTATGGTGATGATAAAACATATTATTACGAAGGCAATCTCTCTATAAATTTGGCTTGTCTGTCTGTCTGTCAAAACGGCTGAACCGATCGGGCCCAAATTTTTTGTCGGACATCTAGGGACCCCAGGGAAGGTTTATGAATGATCAAATTTCAAATATTTGTCTCCATCAAAATTCGATCTTCATTAAATTTTTGAAAATTTTGGAAATCCACGAAAGTTTTTGTGAAAATCTGCGAATTATTTTTGTTTTACGATGTACACAAAGAGAACATGTTCATAATTAATTTAGAATATTGGCGCGAAGCGCCCTCTAAGGCTAGTAATATACACTTCACATCCAGTAAAAACTAGAAAACTCTGGAACGTGAAGACAAATTTAAGACCCAAGTGAAGACCTTAAAATGTCCAATGTACATGAGAAGCATCAATAGTGCAGAGTTAACAGATCCATTTCACTTGATAAGTGAAATTTAATAACATGCAAGTAGAATTATTCAGTTAAAAAGAACAAAATAAAATACTCTTAGTAATGATTTGATGTCGTCTTCCTATTCCACAGATATCTTGTTTTCACTGTATATTATGTATTGAGGTTCAAAGAAAATGTTTGGATAAAAGGTGCTGACATAAACATAAACAAAGTATGAAAGCGTTAAGTGGGTCAATACAGGATGTTTTTTTTTACAATTTTCTGAAGAAATGAAAATATTTAAAATAGGTCAGTGCCAGTCACAAGGAATATACCAAAAAAAGGATAAAAAAGAAAGGATGTGAAAGAGAATGAAAGGAAGAAAGGATGCGTGCAATTAATCTGATCAAAAAAGCGATTAATTATAAAAAGGATAAATGACTAAATGAAAGAAAGGATGAATAAATTTAAGAAAGAAAGAATAATTTAAACAAAAGAGAAATACATTCTTAAAAATGGGAAAATTTAAAGAAATAAAAGGATGCAAGCATATAAAGAAAGGATGGAAGTGTATATGAAGAATATATAAAGCATATGCAAAGAAGGGATGAAAGTATAATTGAAGAATATATAAAGTATATATAAAGAAAGGATGAAAGTATATATGAAGAAAGAGGAAAGGATAAAAGCAAATATAAAGATAGGAGAAAATATATATGATGAAAGGATGAAACTATATATATAAAGAAATGATAAAAGTATATATAAAGAAAGGATGAAAGTATATATGAAGAAAGGATGAGAGTTTATTTGAAGAAAGGATGAAAGTATAAAGAAAGGATGAAAGTATAAATAAAGGATGAAAGGTTAAATGTACCTTGAACCCATCTTGTTCCTATCCCTCTGGTAGTATACAGCAGCAAAGATTAGGATATTAAGAATGAGAAGTGAGGTTCCTAGTTTTCTCCAAGATTAAAGGGGTAAGTATCTTTTTCCTGGATAGTTTGTAATTTATCCGATGAAAATAAAGAATTGAATTTCTGCCACAAACTCTGATTTTTCAATCCCTTTATCTTTGAAACTCGATGTTGTAGATATTTCAAACAATGAATTCTAACTTATCAAATTTTCCATTAAATTGCAAAGATATAGGGATTAGAACATTTGATTTCCCTTCTTTTAGATTATAGTTTGATAATATAAAAATATTTAAACTTCTAACAATTTTGTTGAAAATTTTTTAATATTTTTTCTTTGTACTGTACAATTGTGTTTGATTGATAAGTGAAAAATTGCAAATTAAATTTAACAAAAGAATTTATTTTTGCTCCAGATTGTGTTCGTTTGAATCCTTCCACTTTTTTACATCCATACATTTTGATAAAAAGTTGGTTTCAGGTAAAAATGTCATCGCTTGGAAACGTGACAACCATGATTTAAAAAAAATACAAATAGAAAAAGAAAGAAAAATAGCCTTCAATAATTACATTTACGAAGGAGAATGGGGAATTACGGTTCTCTACATTTCACTCAAAAAAAATGTCAAATTTTCATCTAAAACAAGGAATTGAGTTCTCTGTTTTATTTATCAAATAATCTCAGTATGAAATATCAATGGTTTACACCATCAGGTTGCAAAGATATAGGGATTCGAAAAATTAATTTTGTTGCAGAAACTCAATTCCTCTGTTGGAGCACTGGAGCCGAATTCAACTTAGTAAACAACTCTCAAATGTTTATGAATGATATTTCATATCTACCAAATCTTGAAGAATGATGCTACTCAGTTGAATTTGTCTCCGGTGCTCCGACAATATTTTTAGATAAAAATTGGTAATTACTAATTTCTTAGAGTGTAGAACTAATTTTATTTGAAACAATCAAACAATACTTTACATTTAAGGAGGGCCGGCTCGGAGCAAACAAAATTAACTAACGGTTGTTTCAGAGGTATTCAGAGGTAGGAAGTGGACAATCCCTTTCCTCTTCTTCTTAGTTGTATTCAAGGTTGTTTATTAAGGTTGTATACTCTGAATGCGCTCCAATGTGATAAAAATGTCGTCTTCAAAACTGGTCAGCTGTACAAATCCTCCCTTCTCTCTCACCAGCAAGGCTACGTTGTCACTTGTCAGTTCACCTTCCGCCAACAGTTAGTCAGGTCATTTGAGGATTTTGATTTTCCATTGCTATGAAGACGACATTACTGTTACATTGGAGAGCATCCAGAATATCGAACCTTAATAAACCTTGGTTTTATTACTTCGTGCTGAATTTAATCTTGTTCCTATAGCAATAGTAACACTGAGAGCAGTAGAGTAGGAGCTAAGACTTCCCTCCAGAGCAAACAAGGACTCATTGTGCGAGGTGGCGGGAGTTACTCCAATCTACAAAAAATGTTGTCAATTTTAATAAATTTTATTTTCAAAAAAAATTCTACGCACAGGGTTGTTCACAAAGCATGATACTTTAATGATGACATAAAACACTTTAGGCATTATAAACGGAAAACTTAATTTGATTCTAGAATGTACATTTCGCATAAAGGATTGCCCACGAAGAATAAGACTTTGATAACGACCTTGCATATGGGGATTACAAAGCAAAAAGAAAGAAAAAGGTTTGAAGCTAATCAGGGAACCATGATGAAGCTAATTATGGAACCATGATGACGCTAATCATGGAACCATGATGAAGCTAATCAGGGAACCATGATGAAGCTAATCAGGGAACTATGATGAAGCTAATCAGGGAACCATGATGAAGCTAATCAGGGAACCATGATGAAGCTAATTAGGGAACCATGATGAAGCTAATCAGGGAACCATGATGAAGCTAATCAAGGAACCGTGATGAAGCTAATCAGGGAACCATGATGAAGCTAATCAGGGAACCGCAATGTAAGAATAAAGTCTCCTCTTTTGTGGGTAACCCTGTAAAATAATTCATTCATTCTGACTTTAGAAAAATCTTTTTCTGAAATCGACCCCCCCCCCCCATTATGATAAATTATATGAAAGGTTTTGGACTGATTGAACATCAACATTAAATGATTAATGGGGGTTAGCAGTTTTTCCTTTCTTCTCAAATTTTCTCAGAAAGAAATCTTTTGAAGAAAAATTAGAGAAAATTATGAATTCTAGAGAAGGAAACATATTCAAATCACTGGAGGAAAATTTATAAGTTTTTGAAGTAGATAAATACAATAAGAAATTCAATTCAAAAACCAAAACTTATTTAAAATTCATTTCAGTCTTGCAAGTCATTCAAAAATAATAGAATAAAAAGAGAATTCAATTTCAAAATCTAAATAAAACCTAGAATTAAGGTTGTTCCAAATTAAAGATTCTAATAATTTGTTAACAACCAGGGGGAGGAAACGTCATGGGGGAGTGTCTGTACCAAAAGAGTGTGTGTAAGGTTACCGTACCGAAGGTGTGTACTGTAGGTTTATACAGTTACGTATGAATCTCGGTATTTGTACAGTCTAGGAGAGTACATTTGTTTATTGTTAATTGCTTACTTAAAAATAAGTTTAAGATGAATGTAATATATTATTTACATATTTGAGTCAACACTATACTCCAAGTTTTTATGCAAAGAATATAACTTGATTAAAGTTTACAATAAATATAGTCGTTATTCAAGCTTAATTATAATTGACAACATTGTTCTGCAATTTCCTTGACTGTAATCATGTTGTGTGTCTGTACCAAAAGAGTGTGTGTAAGGTTACCGTACTGGTCTGCAAAGCAGTGCGACTGGCTTTTTCATGCCAGACCAGCGCCACTTCCTTTCCCTTTATTCCTAGTCCCTGTTAACACCGCGATAAAAACCAAAAATTCAATATAGTAACTTATTTAACTATTTATAACACTATTATTTTGGTTCGCAGTGTTATAAAGTTGAAAACATCTTTCACATAAAAAATCAATGAAATATTTTGGTCATAGGAAACTATTATTTGAATCATCAAAATTATCAAAATTCAATTTTTTTAACCTCCTTGGATACTAAACAAACACTGATGCATCTATTCTTGTTTACAAAATCCGCCCAGAGAGAACTGGTTTCAATATGTACGCAGAGTGTACGCAACTGCAATTAACTTTCCTTGCATTATAACCTTGACTACATACATATGTGCGTTTTACAAGTTAAACATTTCTCAAAATGATAAAATATTGAAATACTTAAAAGGAAAAGAGTCTTTTGAATTATAACCTTGGATAAATGTATGAATGAATAAAAGGTTAAATGAATGTGATAAATAGTTTAAAGGGTGAATGAGTGAATGAATGATTATTCAAAATAATTATAAATGAACAAATGAATAGTTGATACGAAAAAGAGAATACTTTAATACAAGAAATAAATGAAGAAATAACGAAATGAATACGTTCAAGGATTTTGAATGGATTTTTGAAAATTTGAATTCATAAAAAGATGAGTCAATAAATAGGTGGAATAAATGAATGAAAGTTTGAATAAATGAATACTTAAATAAACCTTAATTGGTGAACAAATGTCGAAGGTTGGGAATTTAGAAGAGCAGGACGGGTTTACCTGGACTGGTGGAGAGAAAGGAGAGAGAGAGGATGAATGTTGGGATTCCAGAAGAGCAGGACGGGGTTACTCGGAGTGATGGAGAGACAGAGGACGAAGAGCAGGACGGGTTTACCTGGACTGGTGGAGAGAGGGAGAATGAAGGTCGGGATTCCAGAAGAGCAGGACGGGTTTACCTGGACTGGTGGAGAGAGGGAGAATGAAGGTTGGGATTCCAGAAGAGCTGGACGGGGTTACCTGGACTGGTGAAGAGAGAGAGGATGAAGGTTGGGATTCCAGAAGAGCAGGATGGGTTTACCTGGACTGGTGGTGAGAGAGAGGATGAAGGTTGGGATTCCAGAAGAGCAGGGAGGGTTTACCTGGACTGGTGGTGAGAGAGGAGAGGGAGAGGATGAAGGTTGGGATTCTAGAAGAGCAGGTCTGGTTTTGTCTTTCATCAAACTGATTTCCTGAATAATAGATTTAAAGTCTTAACTCTTTACAAATAGTGGATGTTGGAGGGGATGCAATATACTAGGGTGGTGGGGGTATACAGATATACTGGGAAGAGCGGAGATACTCAAATAATGGGGAGATGGGGGAGGGTCGGGCTGAATCTAAGTTAAGGTTAAAGAGAGTATTAAATCTAGAGAATCCTAGTTTCTCAAGTGTAATAAAGAGAAGGTTATGCGGGTATACTTGGGTAATTTAACTCATATACAAAGTTACATATTGAGATAAGACCATAAAGGGACTTGGCACATAGTTTCAAGATGATCTTCTGTAAAACAAAAGGTATCATATGAACCTCAATCCGAGTAACAATTATAAAAGTATCGTCGTTTTTATGAATTTAATTAAGCTCAATTCTGACCATTTTCTTCATTGTCTGCTGCATAAATGATAAATCCGCAGGTCACTCTATATGCAAACCCCAATTCAAACTAATTAACTTTTAAAAAATGATGAAAATTGAATTTGGTCTTTTATCTTATATAGTGTCTTAGGCATTGTAATAATTAAATATTTGTGAAAGTAGGAAAAAATATTGAATTGATCATGTAAAATCTTCCCTGAATTTTCATCCTTTGAGGGTTACCCTGTATAGTTTTAAACTAGATATCATAGAATACTTTAACCTTTCAGGGTTACCCTTTATAGTTTTAAACTAGATATGATAGAATACTTTAACCTTTGCTTAAAAATCTGAAAATCTTTAACCAAATGTGGTCTAGTTTAACTTAATGTGGTCTAGTTTAACCAAATGTGGTCTAGTTTAACAAAATATGGTCTAGTTTAACCAAATATGGTCTAGTCAACTAAATGTGGTCTAGTTTAACAAAATATGGTCTAGTTTAACCAAATGTGGTCTAGTTTAACCAAATATGGTCTAGTTTAACCAAGTATGGTCTAGTTTAACTAAATGTGGTCTAGTTTTACTTAATGTGGTCTACTTTAACCAAATGTGGTCTAGTTTAACCAAATGTGGTCTAGTTTAACCAAATATGGTCTAGTTTAACTAAATGTGGTCTAGTTTAACTAAATATGGTCTAGTTTAACTTCATGTGGTCTAGTTTAACAAAATATGGTCTAGTTTAACCAAATGTGGTCTAGTTTAACCAAATGTGGTCTAGTTTAACCAAATATGGTCTCGTTTAACTAAATATGGTTTAGTTTAACTAAATATGGTTTAGTTTAACTAAATATGGTCTAGTTTAACTAAATGAGGTCTAGCTTAACCAAATATAGTCTAGTTTTATTAAATGTGGTCTAGTTTAACCAATTGTGATCTAGTTTAACTTAATGTGGTCTAGTTTAACTAAATGTGGTCTAGTTTAACTAAATGAGGTCTAGTTTAACTAAATGTGGTCTAGTTTAACCAAATGTGGTCTAGTTTAACTAAATGTGGTCTAGTTTAACCAAATGTGGTCTAGTTTAACCAAAAGTGGTCTAGTTTAACTAAATGTGGTCTAGTTTAACCAAAAGTGGTCTAGTTTAACTAAATATGGTCTAGTTTAACTAAATGAGGTCTAGCTTAACCAAATATGGTCTAGTTTTATTAAATGTGGTCTAGTTTAACCAAATATGGTCTAGTTTAACTTAATATGGTCTAGTTTAACTAAATATGGTCTAGTTTAACCAAAAGTGGTCTAGTTCAACAAAATATGGTCTAGTTTAACTTAATGTGGCTTAGTTTAACCAAATGTGGTCTAGTTTAACTAAATGTGGTCTAGTTTAACTAAATGTGGTCTAGTTTAACTAAATATGGTCTAGTTTAACTAAATATGGTCTAGTTTAACTAAATGAGGTATAGCTTACCCAAATATGGTCTAGTTTTATTAAATGTGGTCTAGTTTAACCAAATATGGTCTAGTTTAACTTAATGTGGTCTAGTTTAACTTAATGTGGTCTAGTTTAACCAAATGTGGTCTAGTTTAACTAAATATGGTCTATTTTAACTAAATGTGGTCTAGTTTAACTAAATGTGGTCTGGTTTAACCAAATATGGTCTAGTTTAACCAAATGTGGTCGTGTTTAACTAAATGTGGTCAGTTTATCTAAATGTGGTCTAGTTTAACCAAATGTGGTCTCTAGCTCAACCAAATAAATTTCTTTTGTGGTTACATTATCATTTTGAAATAAATTGTATGATATATACATTTATGTTTAGCTTTTTTGTATTTCTAAAAGTATCTAATTATTGATTGATACAAGATACACATTAGATTAGATTTCAATTACTTTTTAAATACTAAATTTTACATCAAAAATTAAATTTTAATTTCCAATATTGTTAAGTTTAATAGATATATTAAAACAGAAATCTGACATGCAAAGTAAATAGTCATAATTTTTTTTTATTTTTTTGGAGGGGGGATTCTGGTAGTTACGAGATGGTACCTTTCATTAAATCTATCATCTTTAAATTTTAATCGATATTCCATAAAAAGTTACTATTTTGCTACAGAATTAAATCATAAAACATTGCTCTGACAAAACTGTAACTTTATTAAAATTTCATTTGGGTATATTCCTAGAGAACGATTTTTGGACATCCCCCCCCTTCTATCAATTTGGACATGGG